>NC_045438.1:48976056-48979798 GCF_002776525.5 Piliocolobus tephrosceles
TTCCTCATCCATTAGCATAGAGCTTTATTACCTATACCAAGCAAACAATGAATCATTGATTGTGTATGAAACTGGTCAGTTGCTGATTCCTTTTTGTATGACCTCTCATTGTTAAAAAAAAAAAAATGGGGGCTCACGCCTGTAATCCCAGCACTTAGGGAGGCCAAGCTGGGAGAATTTCTTGAGGCCAGGAGTTCAAGACCAGCCTGGGCTACATAATGAGATGTCTTTGCAAAAAACAAAAAGTCAAAAGATTAGTCGGGCGCGATGGCATGCAACTGGAGTCCCAGCTACTTGGAAGGCCAAAGCAGGAAGATTGCTTGACTCCAAGGGGTAGAGGCTGCAGCGAGCCATGATTGTGCGACTGCACTCTAGCCTAGGTGATAGAGCAAGAAACTGTCTCAAAAAAAAAAAAAAAAAAATTATACACACACACACACCCCCCCACACACACACACACACACACACATATGCCCTCTAGCGTATGTCATGGGGTTATTCTGAACATTAGTTATTAACTTTGAAGGAATTGGGGAGGCATTTATAACTTTACAGTGCTGGAATAGATGCTGTTACTGTCAATAGTGTTGTTAGTATCAAAGCTGGCATTCGTGGAGCAATTTTATCTCAACTTCTTAGACAGTTCAGACCCATGAAGCCACAAATGAAGAAAAATATGGCCCAGATGGAAAAGAGAAGACCCACTGAGGAGTTTTTTGGAAACCCTAGAGGATGACTGAATCCCATCCCAGATCTGATTCTCCCAACTTCGAGCACACATCGCTGCTGGACTTGGATAGTCCTGGCCTTAGTGAGGCCGTGGCCCAGACACAACCAGGCCATGGGCCTCCCCTGTGGAGAGATGGTATTTGGCTGCTTTTCAGGCGTGAAACTCTTTAAGTTTTTGCCAGTGACCCGCATCATTAACTTTCGGTACAAGTCACCAGTTGGTGAATGAAAGGACACAAATGTCTTTCACTGCACCTTTGTGAGGGATTTTTAGAGTCAACAGGAGTGGGCCCTGTCCTTGGCCTGGAGAGTGTGTTGGCCATTCCCAAGGTGCCAGAGAACCAACCCCTTACAAGTTAAGAAATGGAAGTACATTTGGAGAAGGACTGAGGATGCCCAGGCTCATAAGTAGAGCGGTTGGAAAAAAGGCCGCTAACAACAGCTAACTTATTTTATTTAATTTGTTTAGTGCTTAACATGTGTAGGCATGTAGTGAGTACAGTAAAAGTCACAACTCACAGAAAACTCTAAAAATTCTATATGATCGGTAACATTATTGTCTCTATTTTGCATAGCAGGAAACTGGGAATCAGTGGGACTAAGTAACGTGCCCAGAGTTCGTAATCAGTAGCGAGTAGAGCTTGGCTTTGAATGCTGGCATTTGGACTCCTGAACCCACGTTCTGAGCCATTCATTGTGCGGTGCCACTTCCTGGGTAGTGGCCTTATGACAGCATTTGAGACATCCTTCACATGGAGGTACCAGTCAGCTGCTCATGATCTCTATCACAGACAGAACAAAAGGAGTCAGGCTTGATTTGCAGCAGGAAAGATAATGTTTAGTTACCTACAACTTCCATATGTCTAATACAATTAGGAGGGGATTAAAGGATAACAAAGGTGATTGTCATTAGAAGTAATGCTGCATGTCTAAATTAGCTGTCTTTCTCCTTATTTTTCTGAGCAAGATGCCCTTTTGAGACATCTTATATAGAAGGAATAGGCTGACTTAAAGTGGTTCTGATGGCAGTTGTAAATCAAAGATACACAAAGAGGGTGGGGTAGAAAAATTAAAAATTCTGCAGCTCACAGTTGGAAAATTCAGATCTTTCAATGTCCTTTTAGCACCTTCAAGTGTGAGAATTTGGATTATGGGGCAAAAAGTCCTCTTTGAACCAGAATTAAAGATTAGATGGTATTCCTGTTTAGAGACAACATCCACACTTCATAGCTGAAAACGCTGCCATTTCTTTTGGAGAGTTAATGATAATTGAGGTAATTGATGGACCCAAGCCATTTCCCTTGATATAAGTGCCTATATTGAAAACCTCTGCAGCATCAATGAAAAATTATTTAGTAGACAATGTGCCATACACAATAAGCTAAATACTGCTTAAGGAAAACAGTAGGATAATAACATAGGAATAATGGAAATAATGTGCTGAAAATCCATTGGATAGAGAGATTTTGACATCATGTTAAATCGTTATGCGTGTTGTTTTTTGTAATTCTGAAAAACATACAAATCGCTTTTATAAAGTGGGAAGTAAAAGAGAAATCCTTGTGTCCATCTCAATTATTTGAGAGAGGTTAATGATAAAATAATTTACAAGGAGGAACCTTAATGATTTGGAAACTTAGAATCTAGAATAGGAGATACATCATGGCAGTACTTGGTGGGATGAGAACAGCAAGTCCGATGGAGAAGACTAAGACAGTTTGTCAGTTTGGGACTACTCTGTGAATAGTTACAAGAAGTAACATTTCCTTGGAGCTTCCCCAGTGCCAGACACTGTGCAAAGCTCTTGACATTCACTGTCTCATGTGATCCTCTTAACAATCCATTAAGGGGTATTGTTTTTATCATCACAACTGCTCTTAGAAAGCCACTCAAGGCTTAGATTGGTGGCAGCACTGTCATTTACCCCTAGTTCTGCCTGACTCCTGAGTGTGTGTGCCGGGTCAGGCCACTGTCTTGGATTTGGTACTGCAGACACCTACCTTAATCATTTATAAAGGTGACCTTATAACAAAAAGTCAGCAAGTCCAGGCTTGGAATAGACTGTGAAATGAAAGAAAAAACCTGTATGGGGATTGTTTTGACCGGCTTGACAAAAATGTCACCCACGTTGTCATTGATACTGAATATTCCTGGAGTTCTAACAATATGCCAGATTTTGGCAATAGAATTGCTTTTCTCTCTCAGCCAGTGAATTCACAAGCTAAATCATGGGGCCAAGCAAGAGAGGTGCCTAGAGCGTGGAATTTAAGGAGGCAACTTACTCCCTGCACCTGCTGGATTCTGAGAGTGAGCACATCTTACAGCTGTGTCTGTCTGGCATCATCCAAGTCCTGGCCCTGTGGCTGGAGAAAGGGTGACTCTTGAGTTTTTATGGCAACTAGTGAATTTTGTTTCTTATCTGTTTCTCTTAAACAGAGGAGATAGGTTTGTATGTTAAAAATATCTTTGATACCCGAAGGATAGAAAGAAATATTAAATTGAGAAATTACTTCTTTAACATGAAATGATTTGTCATATAAGAAGCAAAATATGAAGGTACAGAGTTATCCTACTTAAGTAGGACATAAAGAAAATGAAAATCTTAGCTACTTATTAACGTAAGTCCTTCAACCTTTTAACCTTCCCCTGCCTCCCCCTGTATACACACAATTCAGTAGCACAGATGTGTCAGGCTCTTTTTTTGAAATGGTGGAGAAAAGGCTGCTACTGGCTTTTGGGACTGCCTTGGCGGGCCCGGGATGATGCAGGAAAAGACCCAGACACAGCGAAAGCCCAGATTCCAAATTCAGCAGGAAATCAACTAATGGAGAAGTTGATTTCCTGAGACTCAAGATTAAGAAACTCTGAAAATCCCTTAAGTACAGGTTTTCCAGTAACATATAGCATATGTTCCTTTCTTGGAAATTAGGTTATAACCCCTTTCCTTTTCTTTTCTTCTTCTTCTTCTCCTTCTCCTTCTCCTTCTCCTTCTCCTTCTCCTTCTCCTTCTCCT
>NC_045438.1:48979808-49147029 GCF_002776525.5 Piliocolobus tephrosceles
CTTCTCCTTCTCCTTCTCCTTCTCCTTCTCCTTCTCCTTCTCCTTCTTCTTCTTCTTCTTCTTCTTCTTTTTTTTTTTTGTTGGTTATAATGAAATTTCTGGACAGCTCACCAAAGCCAAAACATGAAGTGTATTTTAGGAATTTCTTTATGCTTGACCATTCATTGCACTTTTCTAGTGTACTGGACTCAGTATGTAGAAATGAGACAGAGTTGTCTTTGTCTGGATGTAACTTAGACTATTTGTATATAAACAGAAGAAGAAAAATGAGTTTGAGCCATGGTATTTGGCCTCCTTTCCTTCTAGAAGCAGATAGGGGGTCTTGCAATAGCCAGATAGTCAATTCCTAAAAAGTGTTCTTGGAACATTTAGTTCTGACACTTCCATAGACCATGGTCAGATTTGGTGTTGAAAACTTTCTGTTTTTGCAAGTTCTTCTGAGTATCATTTTAGCAATTTACTTAAGAGCTGGGCCAGTATATAATGGTATCCCCTTTCTGTCTATCCCTTAAATAATAGAAAAGAGGCATCCTGTTAAAGAATGTATACAGTTTGGAATTCTGTTATACAAATGAGAAGGAGTCTGGGGAAGAGGGTGAGTTGTTGGACTCAGGAGTCAGAGACGTGGCCACCAAGCCCCGTTATGCCCTTGCCCAGCACGACTGGACCTCAAGCATGTCATCACTCCAGTCTCAGTCTCACTGATAGTCCTATTCTGTGTGTGTGTGGGAGGGGGGTGGGTAATGAGAGTTTTGCGTTTGAGAGGTGGAATTCCATACAAGTGTAAAGAATTTCATGTTGACCTGTGTGTGTTCCTCCTCCTACTCTGTGGTCTTATGAGGATCTCCACTGTAAAGCAGTAGGCTCACTGGGAAAGAAAATATGGCAACCTAGAGTTTCCACTGTGTGGAGTGTGAGGCTGCAATATAATTTTTTTTTTTTTTTGGTTAAGATGGAGTCTTACTTTGTCACCCAGGCTGGAGTGCAGTGGCACGATCTCAGCTCACTGCAATCTCCACCTCCTGGGTTCAAGCGATTCTCCTGCCTCAGCCTCCTAAGTAGCCGCGATTATACCACGCCTGGCTAATTGTTGTATTTTTTGTAGACATGGGGTTTCACCATGTTGGCCAGGCTGGACTCGAACTCCTGACCTCATGTGATCCTCCCGTCTCAGCCTCAAAGTGCTGGGATTACAGGCATGAGCCACTGCGCCCAGCTGCAATATGATTTTTGTAAAATGGTGTTTAATAATATTCTAGCCAGAAAGGTAAAAGAGCACTCTGCCTGCTTTTCCTTCTCCCACTGGCTGTTCATCCTAAGTCTCATTGCTGGGCCTCACCTTCTCTTTCTGACCCCTAAAAATCGGGTTGGCCCAGAGCTCAGTCTTCAGAGTGTTCAGCCAGGCTGAGAGCTTAGAGTATGCGAGTCACTTACAAATTCTTATCTGCAGCTCTAGACTCGCATTTCCAACTGTTTCTTTACTGTCTCCACAGGGATGTTTAATAAGCACCGCACACTTAGCATGTCCAAAGGGGACCTCTTGTTCCCTCCCCTGCTGTTCCCCTGCCCAGCTTTCCCCATCTGGAGAAGTGAATGTTATTTCATTATTTAGGTTTCTGCGCAGAGAAGCCTTTTCTGTCCCATCACCTCAATTTCTCCTCACTCCTTGACTCTGCAGTCACCCTCCTTGAATCTGTCTTGTTTATTGCTATGTTCTCAGGACCTCAGAGGATGCATGACTCCTACTGAGAGGTGAATAAATAAATACTGAATGAAAGAATGAGTGAAAATGAATAACAAAGCAATTTAGCAAAGAATTTGTTAAAGACAGAGGTAGGAGGAAAGAAACTAGTTCAGTTCTGGGAATACTGTCTCTTAAATTATTATTTTTTAATGGGATTGATAAATTCCTTAATGTAGGAATTTTCTTAAGTGAATTTTGCCTTCAGGAACAGCTAAAGCAGTTTAGGGATCTTGAGGAAAAATGTTGACACTTAAGTAGGTTTGGGGTCTTAATAGTAGGAATTACTGATGAACAAGTATTTGCTAAGGTTCAGTTCTGAGATGTTAAATCCAATACTCGATGATAATTAAATGTTTAAATGGATTTTTAAAGCACAGCAGATTATTAATTATTGCTCCCTGGTCATCACAATTCATGCTGAAGTTCCCATCCTTTTTGCCCACTGACAATGAAAAAGATGAGTCCAAAGAGCAGATCCACCTGGAGGAAGGAGGTACTACCAGGAGGCCTCTTTGGAGCTGATGCCTGAGCATTATTTCTTCCACCAGGAGATCAGTAAATGACCCCTTCCACCTGCTGCCATCCACATTTGGACTTGGGTTGTATCATTGATTTTTGCTCCTGCTGGATGAATTTTAATAATCAGTCTCAGGGAGAAAGGAGATGGCATTTTGCATTGCTTCTATGCCAGCTTCTGTTTGCAGGGAGAAAGTCACTGCATCCAAATTCGTACGGTGTCATTTTCCTCCTTTGCAAATTTGATGAGTTGGGGAGCCTCGCTCTTATGAAACATGGGCTTATTATTCTTTGGCCAGCATCTAGGTGGTGAACTTGTGAAATTTTAAAAACAAAATCCCACTCACCACAGCAAGATGAATAGAAAAACTACAGTGCCATCTGCTGGCATCCTGGGGAAATTCAAGCACTGCCTGGGCCAAGTCCAAACCAAAGGATAAACTTATTTAAAGTGTGTGATAGTTTAAAGACAGTAGATTAAAAATAATGAAAATATTGTCAGTCATCATTTCAGAGAGGAAAATGCAATTACATTTTGGGATAATGGTGTAGCACTGGGAGCGTACGTTTTTCTGCAGTGCACTTTTTGAAGTATTTTGATGACTTTCAGGGAAAGTAAAATTTCACAATTTATGTTTTCACTTATTACATCATCAGTTGTATCCTGAGGTAGGGATATTTGGTCCATAGCAGTTAGGTCAAGACTTCTCTAGTCCTGGCCAGGCATGGTGGCTCACGCCTATAATCCCAGCACTTTGGGAGGCCAAGGCAGGCAGATCACCTGAGGCCAGGAGTTCAAGTCCAGCCTGGCCAACATGGTGAAACCCCATCTCTACTAAAAATACAAAAATTAGCCAGGCGTAGTGACACATACCTGTAGTCCCAGGAGGGTGAGGCAGGAGAATCGCTTGAACTTGGGAAGCGGAGGTTGCAGTGAGCTGAGATCGCACCACTGCACTCCAGCCTGGGCAACAGAGGGAGACTCTGTGTCCAAAAAAAGGGGGACGTTTCTAGTCCTTAGGGTGAGGACAAAAATACATATGGGGCTCCCTGTGCCTCTGGTGGCCCCTTACAGAAAACATGTTTAACCAGCTGCAGACCCCGGCCCACTGAAGTAAGACGGGCAGCTGAGTTCCATGACTTGAAGTGCAAAGTACAGCACAGTAAGATTTTTTTAAAAAAATTAAGAATCTAAACTGAGCAGAAACGCTTTCTTCTTTCTGAAGGATTTCCTGCCTCAGTCCCAGCCAACAAGCTTGCTCTTATTTTGCTCCCACTTCTCCCATGGCCCTGAGCACGTTACATTTGCTGCTTCTCTTCCTCATTCTTCTCCTCCTCCCCTCCCCCCGCTTTTTTGTCCCTGTCTTCCTCCATCCCTCACCTGTGGGTCTCCTTTCTTCCTGTGCATCCATGTACCTTACTTGTGCTGTTGTTCAGTATGTTTTGGCTGAATGATTTAAAATTTGACATGGCTACCTCCTAAAAGCCTTGCAGGTAAATACAGGTATTTTCATTTTTGTGTGGATAGGAGGAAGGAGAGTAGGTCCTAGCCATGTTTTGGTACAATTTGATGATGAGATTTTCCTTACATGTTCTGTATTCACAGCTCAGGAATAAGGGGAAATAACTAGAATTCAAATCTGGCTCTTGTCCTTTGTAGCGGTTTCTCCCCTGATTCTGTTCTTAGCTCTGATTCTCCCTTAGTTTACAATAGAAAGCTTTCAGATTTTTGTGCTGGTCATCAACAGTTCTCTGCACTCAGATGTGGAGAATGGTGGTGCTTGCTGGGCATGGGCCTGCCACTCAGAAATGGCACCCAGTGGTCAGCCCACACCAGTGCAGCTACACCAAAGGATGGTGGCTTATTAAAGGCGGCTCTGCATGGAAAAGCCTCCCTCCCCTCTCTCTGGTCACCTTAGATTCTCAAGGTCCTTTTATCCAAAAGGTAGGCAGAAAATCACTGTAGGTGATTAGGATGTTCAATTCTTCTTCCTCTGAATGAGACAGAGTCTCATTCAGTCACCCAGTTTGGAGGTCAGTGGTGTGATCATAGCTGACTACAACCTCGAACTCCTGGGCTCAAGTAGTCCTCCTCCTGCAGCCTCCTGAGTGGCTAGAACTAGAACTATAGGTGCATGTCACTATGCCCAGTTAAACTTAAAAAAAAAAAAAATTTTTTTTAAGAGAAGGTGTCTCACTATGTTGCCCAGGCTGCTCTCCTCCTGCCTCAGCCTTTCCTCTAATTTTTTCAGTGTAACTCATATCTGGCCTCCCACTTTCTTATCTTCCCAAACCTTCAGATGCAAAAATCACCTCTTCCATCTTCCTTCCTGGCGATGAACTTGTACTGAAGATTCAGGTTTAAATCCCCCAAGTGTCTGTGTCTGTTCTGATGTAGGTGCCTTCTTTCTGGTTTCCCTTGGCTGCAAGCCCAAGGATACTGTATTTTCCTTCTGGGATTTGGGTACACCTAATGAAAGATTTTGCTCCACCCTCTACTGTTCCCTTTTTTTTTTTTTTTTTTTGAGACACAGTTTCACTCTGTCGCCCAGTCTGGAGTGCAGTGGCGCGATCTTGGCTCAGTTCAACCTCTGCCTCCCAGATTCAAGCAATTCTCCTGCCTCAGCTTCCCAAGTAGCTGGGATTATGGACCTGTGCCACCAAGCCTAGCTAATTTTTGTATTTTTAGTAGACATGGGGCTTTGCCATGTTGTCCAGTCTGGTCTCAAACTCCTGACCTCAAGTGATCCACCTGCCTCATTCCCTTTTTGATACAACCAATTTTAACTTTCTTTGGTTTTCCCGCTTTCTTTCTTTCAATTTTGTTTGTCTTAAGTTTTTTTCTGGAGAAATGTTTAATGAACTGGTTTTGGGCTGTGTACACATTTCAGATTATTTGGGTTAGTTTGTATCTGCCTTCACAAACTGGCAGCCAAAGGTGTTGGGGTTGGGGGGGGGGGTGGTCCAAATTCAATGCCCAGACATGTATTGATTGATTTGGACACATTTTTAAAAACATTGGTTTATTTGCCATCACTTAAAAATGTTAGAGCTCTCGTATAAAAATACAGATTTCTGGCCGGGCACAGTGGCTCACACCTGTAATCCCAGCACTTTGGGGGGCTGAGGCAGGAGGATTGCATGAGGTCAGGAGTTCCAGACCAGTCTGGCCAACATGGTGAAACCTCATCTCTACTAAAAATATAAAAATTAGCCAGGCGTGATGGTGCATACCTGTAATCTCAGCTACTTGGTAGGCTGAGACAGGAGAATCGCTTGAACCCGAGGAGGCGGAGGTTGCAATGAGCTAAGATCATGCCACTGTACTCCAGCCTGGGCAATAGAGCAAGACTCTGTCTCAAAAACAAAAACAAAAACAAAATGCAGATTTCTGGCTTCTCTTTGAACATTGGAAGATTCAGCAGGATAGACATTGCACTTGCCAACTGGCAGCAACCAACTGGAGGAACTATGTACTGGCCACCCCCTCTGTTAAGGGCACTCAATATCCTGTTGTGAGTCTCTCACCCACCTCCCTGCCCCCTTCGTTTTTCTAGAGCCGACCACTGTACTTATCTGCGGGCCCAAGTGGCATTTGTGGTGCTGAGTTTATGTTTTCATTATTATTTGCTTTCTCTTTTCCTCTTCCACAAGAGACTTCCCAATGGCAGTAACTTCACTGTATTAATAGTTCATGGAATGAAAGGCACTTCCGCTATCTAGTGAAGTCTGTCTTCTTCATTTAATATTACAGGTCTCACCTTCGAGTGAGTCTTTAATAAATGTCGGCAAATGGCAATTGAGTCTATTTCTAGGAAGTCAGCAGACGGTTAGAAAAAGCCAGTGGTAAATAGCCTGTAACAGTTTCCCTGGCTGTATTAAGTAGTATTGATGCCAGGTCAAACTAGTTAGGATTTTCAGTTCTCCCATGAAAGCAAGGCTCCCTGGTAATCTGATTTGTTTTTTTCTAGGAACCCTCTTCATAAATCAAACTCGGAAGACAACTCTGTAGGTCAGTACCACTTTTCTTGGTTTACCTATTTAATTATTTTAATACTTTATAAAAAACATGAACATGTGAAAATACAAAACCCACAATAATCCTTCTACTCAGAAATAAACACTGTTATGATTTTGATGTACATCCTTATTCTCCTTTTTCTAGGGGGTTTTAAAAAAACATAATTCTGATCATATTCTGCATACTGTTTTATAGTTTTCAAGTTGAGTACGTTATGAGCATTTTCCCATGACTGAATATTCTCTATGTTAATAGAGAAAAAATTAGAAGCAACCTAAATATCCAGCAAAGAACGAACTGGTTAATTAACTTATGGCACATCCAATATGGTGGAATATTACGCAGACTTAAAAATTTACTGCTGCTCTAAAAATCCTGGGGTCTGTGTCCCTAATAATGTCCTTAGGATACATCCTTCAATTTGGAATTTTTTGGATCCAAGATTATGCATAATTAAGGCATTGCATATTTTATATATTCTTGATTATAAAATTCACTCTTGATTTAGTAACAGCTATTCTGTTTGGGTCAGAGGGTGGGTAGGTGGTAGTGATTAGGGGCATAAGTACTCAATCAAACCTGGCTGCCTGCCTTTGAATCTGCCAACTCAATAGCTATTACCTTGTACAGCTCACTTGCACCAAGCCTCAGTTTTCTCATCTGCTAGGTGGGAACAATGATGCATCATATAATTGAGTATTAAATGAAATTTGCCATTAGATAGCAAAGTGCCTGGATATAGTAGCTGAATAAATGTTAGCTGTTACCGTTTATTAGGCTGCATCTCTGTTTCAGAAACTTGAAAATGGGAGAAGGAAGAAGGGAATATAGCTTATAATTAAAGAAATATATTCTCAGCCTGTTCAGTGGCTCACTTCTCTTATCCCAGGAATTTGGAAGGCCAAGGAGGGAGAATTGCTTGAGCCCAGGAGTTAAGAGACTGACCTGAGCAACATAGCAAGATGCTCTCTCTACCAAAAATTTAAAAATTAGCTGGACATGGCAGTATGCACCTGTAGTCCCAGCTACTTGGGAGACTGAGGTGGGCGGATCCCTTGAGCCCAAGAGTTTGAGGCTACAGTGAGCTGTGATTGCACCACTGCACTCCAGCTTGGATGAAGATACCATGTCTCTTAAAATGAAAATAAATAGGCTGGATATGGTGGTTCACATCTGTAATCCCAGCACTGTGGGAGGCCAAGGCGGGTGGATCATGATGTAGGAGTTCGAGACCAGCCGGGCCAATATGGTGAAACCCCATCTCTACTAAAAATACAAAAATTAGCCGGGCGTGGTAGCTTGTGCCTATAATCCCAGCTACTCAGGAGGCTGAGGCAGGAGAATCGCCTGCACCCAGGAGGCAGAAGTTATAGTGAGCCAAGATTGCACCACTGCACTCCAGCCTGGGCGACAGAGCAAGACTTCGTCTCAAAAGAAAGAAAGAAAAGAAAAAGAAAAAAGAAAGAAAATAAACATTCCCGAACTGTCCAAGAGCAAGGTTGAGTTAATAACTAGTCAGCTTTAACCCTGCATGTCTGACATTTGCTTCAGTGTTAAGCCCAAAGGCAGTGGGTGATACAAAACTTGCCATGAAGCTCTGTCTTTGGTGGAAAGGCTCCGGTTTCATTCCCACAGCTCTGGGGGCTGTCAAAACTTAAATGTGCCGGCATCCTGTTTTGACAGACGACGCCCTTTCTAGCCTGGGAGCACCATAGACGTGGTTCCCACATGTCTGCTTCATTGCTTGGCACCACCAGTCTAGACTGGGGAAACCCATCACTGGGTCCTGTTTCCAGTGGCCATGGAGCAACCAGACAGACAACAAGTGGTGACAGAGCTGCTACTTTGAATGTGCCACATCAGCACGATGGCAGACACCACTGCTGCTGCTTTTTATTTGTAAAGAATAAAGGACTGCTCTACCCGCTCATTTTACTTACTCTCCCCTTTTGCTTTGCTTTTAAAAAGGTATTACATATTATTGATGATCAGAACCCTACCACATATTAAAAATGTCTAGCTATAGCAGCGAGTTTGTTTTCACTTGAAAGTCACTGCAGTAGTCTGGAAAGGATGGGGGGTAGGGCGGGTAGAGAGAGACCCATTTGGGAGATGTCACCGCCGGATTGCAGGCTTTCTTTTCTTTGTGCCCAGGGTAAGCTGTAGTTGGGTCACCAGGTAGCCTGAATGCCAGGGAGTGCCATATGCATGCCATAGCGAGATCCATGCAGACCACACTTCTGAGAATAACAGTGGGGGCCAGACCCTCAGACCCAGGAGACCAACTCCCCTGACCTGTGGGCCCAGGACATACCAACCGTTCTGTTCTTGTGGTTAAATCTGGAATAACAGAAATAAACCAAGGGTAGATCAACAACAGAAATAACAACAAAACAAAGTGAGCTTCTTAAAATACCCTGTTTGTGGTGTACTCGAAATAATTGTGGCTAAGACCAAAGAGGGGAAATACACTGCAAGACGAGGCCAAATTAGGCATACTAGTTAAACAAACATCAAAGTAAGCACAAGAATGCATGTTTTGCCTTCCTTTTTGGTGTTTCTTTTTTTCTTTTTCTTTTATTTTTTTTTTTTTAGACGGAGTCTTGCTCTGTCGCCCAGGCTGGAGTGCAGTGGCCGGATCTCAGCTCACTGCAAGCTCCGCCTCCCGGGTTCACGCCATTCTCCTGCCTCAGCCTCCCGAGTAGCTGGGACTGCAGGCGCCTGCCACCTTGCCCGGCTAGTTTTTTTTGTATTTTTTAAGTAGAGACGGGGTTTCACCGTGTTAGCCAGGATGGTCTCGATCTCCTGACCTCGTGATCCACCCGTCTCGGCCTCCCAAAGTGCTGGGATTACAGGCTTGAGCCACCGCACCCAGCCGATGTTTCTGTTTTTCATCTTAACCTCACTGCACCATATCTTGCTACTAGGAAATTTGCATTTCTTTTAAACAACTTTATAGCCATCTCCTATTCTTTCACAAACTGAAAGAAGAAAAACTGTCCTTTTGTGAAATCAAAGTATTCTTACCAGCTTTGAATTATAAGGAAGAGGCTACTTTTGTTATTAATGAATTTATTGCTTGTGCTTTTTCTTCCTTTTTTTTTTCCAAAGGAAAAGGAGACTGGAAGAAGAAAAATAAGTATTTCTGGCAGAACTTCCGAAAGAACCAGAAAGGAATAATGAGACAGACTTCAAAAGGTACTGCAATGCAGCTGGCGGACAGTAGGCCCTTTTAGCTCTAACATGTGGAGAAGCCTGTGCTGTTAATCTCAGTGGATACTGTAAGTTAGTGTAACTCACTGCATGTGCCCATAAGATGTTCAACTTTTCTGACATTCCTGTTGTTACTTTAAGACTTTGTCCCAGTAATTTTCTTTTTTTTTAAGTAAAAAAAAAAAAAAAAAAACCAACAGGGGACAAGTTCACAGTTCTTCCCTTTCATTGATCTGAGAGCAGAGGCCGAATCTTTAGTTTTCTCAGTCGCACCAACCTCAGAAAGATCTTTTCTCTCATCAAGATCTAGCCTGAAAGGACCTAGAGAGCCCTCGTATGTGTTGGTTTGGGGCTCTCCTGTCCGCGCTCCCACTGAGGGCCTTTGCATTCTTCTGAACTTCTGATGCTCTCCTGCAGCGGGACGGTTATGGGGTGTTGCCCCTGGAAACTCCAGTGGTCTGACGTCATGGGAATTTGCCTGGGCGGCTTTGTGAAGGGAGTTCTGCCTACTCTTGGCTGTATCTTTTGTTGTTGTTTATATAGTAAGTAAATATGTCATTCCTTTGAGGCTCAGTTACATAATTTATGTTTCCCCAGTATTCAGAGAAGAAACCGGAGCAAATCCACTTCCAGATTCCAGTCCAGCTGAATGAGGTTATCACTAGATATAAAGTTTTCCTTGACCACCAGTGACACTACTTGTTTTCCTTTACAAACCTTAGTGTCCTGCGCTATGTGGAACGTCTATCTAATTATCTGTACACGTGGAAATGAGAAAAATGGATGTGAACAGTAGACACGTCACAGCATACCTGGGTTCCTTGGCAACATTCCACATGGTTTTTTTTTTTTCAAGTTGTCCTACTTTTAAGCATTCCCAGTTTTTTGTATTCACCCGGCATCACTTGTGATTCAAAATAAACCTTGGATTCTAAAAAAAAAAGAGTCTAATTTAGAAAGAAAGCTTAGGAGAAAGGGAGAGGTACAAGAGGGAGGGAAGGAAGAAGCCGACAGTTTACCAGCTATCGTGAATTTTTAAAGAACCCAACCAATTTCCCATCACCCTCTCTGCCATTTCAGGTGACACAGGTAGTAAAATGAATCAAACCAGCAGGCTTCTCTCTTCACCCTGCACACACTATTATTCTCCCTGTGAAAGTAGCAAAGGGAACTTGAGGAGTATTTTTGGATTGATTGATTACAAAATGGAAATAAGATGGAAATACAGGCAACATAAATTCCAAAGTCAGCTGTGCCTGAAATGGTTTCCTGCAAGTCTACAGGCAGACTCTTTCCCTCTGTCCTTTACACCAAAGGCAAATTAAGCCACAGCCGGGCATCCTAACGGTATTGGAAGCTGGTAAAAAGTATGCATGAGAAAGATGGGGAGGAGAGCAGGGTGCGGGACTAGAGTGGGGATGTTACAGCTCGTGTTCACTAACATGTCCTTCCCCACACACTGACCAGAGGCACCATTGCCCATTGTGGCTCAGATATACTAGAGGCAATAGCAGTCTGTTTGCTTTGTAGGAAAATCTTTGGAATCTAACAGAACATTCTCTTCTCTGTAGTTCTAGCTGCCTTCAGGTGTGAGTTGGAAGTTGATTTTCCCTCAGTTTGGAAACCAATTTATGACAATAATACTTTCAGATACAGACCTATATGGCACCCTTCTTCTGATTACCTGAACATGCTTCATGTCTGTGATTTGCACTTGGCATTTTTTTTTTTTTTTTTTTGGTCTTCAGATGGAGTCTTGCTCTGTCACCTAGGCTGGAGTGCAGTGGTGTGATCTCGGCTCACTGCAACCTTCGCCTCCTGGGTTCAAAGCAATTCTCCTGCTTCAGTCTCCTGAGTAGCTGGGATTACAGGTGCCTGCCACCACACCTGGCTAATTTCTGTATTTTTAGTTGAGACGGGGTTTCACCTTGTTGGCCAGGCTGGTCTCGAACTCCTGACCTCAAGTGGTCCACCTGCCTTGGCCTCCCAAAGTGCTGGGATTACAGGAATGAACCACTTCGCCCGGGTGCACTTAGTTTCGAGGAATAATAACAGTGAAATGGCTTAGTAGGATTGGAAGGTTTTGCCAGGCTGTGGGTCTGGACTCTGTGACATTCCTTCCTCTGTCATGACCTAGGGTTCTTTCCTACTTCTTTGCAAAAATATTTTCTTCTCATTTATATTTCAAATGAAAGGACACAGAGAACCCACAGCTGAAGGAGCCTTGGAATGCTTGTATGATCCAGTTGGGTGTATAAATTAGATCTTTACTCCACCTATAGTGAGGAGCTCTCTCTTACTTTCCTCCAAAACCCGTCCACTGGGCACACCATCTCAAAGGCTCTGATCATCTTGAAGGATTTGTTTCTAGGGTGACATGGTGACATCCACATGTTCTGCAAGCCTGTTTCTCAATCAGAGGTGCTTATTAGCTTCTTTAAAAGCAGCATATTTTCCCCACTCTTTGCTTCATCAGTAACGTTCAACATACATAGTGTCCTGAGCAACATTCTTCCCTCACCTGAGACAGCAGATATTCAGCATTGACGTTCTGTTTCGCTGTTCTTGTTTTCACTCCTGTTATTCTTTGTCCTCAATCTCCAGGAGAAGACGTTGGTTACGTTGCCAGTGAAATAACGATGAGCGATGAGGAGCGGATTCAGCTAATGATGATGGTCAAGGAAAAGATGATCACGATTGAGGAAGCACTTGCCAGGGTAAGCATGCAGATACCTGGTTTATATTTGTGAGGACTTGGCTTCCTGAAGTGTAAAAATGTTTGGGGCCATCAAGGGGTATAGGAATCAGGTACCCATGTTGTCAGATAAAATATTTATTCTTTTTACTTGAGACAAGCATTCTACTTTGTGAGGTGAAACTTCTATAGTCAATGAAAACACGAGCGAATGAATGAATGGCAGATATTTGTGATCTGTGGACCACATTAACGGGAAACATTCACAAGCCTTTTGAAAAGAACGTAATCAGTGGTAAAAGATTAATTATTAAATAAAAATCAAATATGCTAAAAACATTGCAAACATCAGGTTTGGTTTTGTTGTTGTTGTTGTTGTTGTTGTTGTTGTTTGAGATAGGATCTCACTGTGTTTCCCAGATTGTAGTGCAGTGGTGCGATCACAACTCACTGCAGCCTCAACCTCCTGGGCCCAAGCAATCCTCCCATGTCAGCCTCCTGAGTAGCTGGGACCACAAGTGTGTGACACCACACCTAGCTAATTTTTAAATTTTTTACAGAGACAGGGTCTCCTCATGTTGCTCAGGCTGGTCTCAAACCTGTGGGCTCAAGTGATCCTCTCACTTTGGCCTCCCAACATGTTAGAATTACAGGTGTAAGCAAGCACACCTGGCCTATAAATATCAGTTCTATAAGATGCCTTCACAAACTGAATTTTGAATAATCTAAAGGTTATACTTACATTCATATGTAAGTAAATATTAATTATAATTTATTGTGTGTGTTTTTTGTTTTTATTTTTATTTCCCCCGAGTCAAGTTAGGCACTACAAGAAGCCTAATTAACCTTTAGGATACTAGAGCAGCAGTTATAATAGTGAGGCAGCAATTTATTAAGAAATTCCCTGCTTTGTTGTTGAACCACAAACCCATTGATTCTTGGATTTTCACTTTGAACAGCTGGTTCAGTACTGTGCAGATAAGTCCCAAATAAACAGGTTTGGAAATTGACAAAAACCTTCAAACCACCAAGGAACCATTGAATGAGTTAAGACTTTACCATTGTCTTGTTCCATTTTGTGCTGCTGTAACAGAATACCACAGATTGGGTAATTCATCAAGAACAGGAATTTGTTGGCACACAGTTCCGGAGGCTGGGAAATCTAATGTCAAGGGGCCCCAGCAGGTTGGATGTCTGGTGAGACTATGCTCTCCTATGATGACGCCTTGTGTACTATGTCATCTGCAGGGAGGAAGGCTGGACGCTTATAAGCCAGAAGGAGGAATGCCAAGAAGCTAAAGGGGGCAAACTTGCCCTTTTATAATGACAGCAATACTACCCTATCACCTCCCAAAGTTTCACCTCTTAACACCACCACACCAGCTACCAAATTCTCACCATCAGCTTGGGGAGAGACAAACATTCAACACGTAGAAACCATAACATTCAACCTATAGCAACCATTGAGTGGAATCTTAAAGGTCTGAAACCTTGAAACAGTGGCACACATGTACTCAGTTTAGTTTAATATACAGTAGTTCCCTCTTACATGCAAGGGATATGTTCTAAGACCCCCAGTGGATGCCTGAAACTGCAGATGGTACCAAACCCTATACATACGGTGTAGGTTTTTTCTTATGTTCCTATGCATACATGTCCATGGTAGAGCTTAATCTATAAATTAGACATAATAAGAAATTAACAACAATAACTAAAAATAAAATAGAACAATTATGACAATATCCTGTAATAAAAGTTATGTGACAAAGATGTCCATTTTCACTACTGTTATTGAACATAGTACTGGAAGTCCTAGCTATAGCAATCAGGCAAGAGAAAGAAATAAAAGAGAACCAAAGACTCCACTGAAAAACTATTAGAACTGATAAATTAAGTAAAGTTGCAGGCTACAAAATCAACACATAAAAATCAGTAGCATTTCTGTATGCCAGCAATACATAATCTGAAAAGAAATCAAGAAAGTAATCCCATTTATAATAGCTACAAATAAAATACCTAAGAATAAACTCAACCAAAGAAGTGAAGCTGTCATTGTGAAAGCTTTCATTTTAATGAAAACAATAAAACATTGATGCAAGGAAAGGACACCAAAAAAAAAGAAAAAAGGAAAGCTATTCCATGTTCATGGATTAGAAGAATCAATATCATTAAAATGGCTATACTACCCAAAGCAATCTATAGATTCAGTGCAATCCATATCAAAATGCCAATGACATGCTTCACAGAATTAGAAGAAATAAACTTACACTTTGGGAGGCTCAGGTGGGCAGATCACTTGAGATCAGGAGTTCGGGACCAACCTGGCCAACATGGTGAAAGCCCGTCTCTACTAAAAATACAAAAATTAGCCGGGCGTGGTGGCGCCTGTCTGTAGCAAGCTACTTGGGAGGCTGAGGCAGAAGAATGGCTTGAATCGGGGAGGTGGAGGTTGCAATGAGCCGAGATCATTCCATTGAACTCCAGCCTGGGTGAGAGAGTGAGAATCCATCCACCCCCACCCTCCAAAGAAAAGGAAAGAAGAAAAAATAATCTTAAAATGTATATTGAACCACAGAATACGTAGAATAGCCAGAGCCATCCTGAGCAAAAAGAACAAAACTGGGGGAATGACATTAACTGACTTCAAATCTATACTGTGGAGCTGTAGTAACCAAACAGCATGGTCCTGGCATAAATCAGACATATAGACCAATGGAATAGAATAGAAAGCCCGGAAATAAACCCATCCATTTACAGTGAACTCACTTTCAACAAAGGTGCCAAGAATATACAATGGGGAAAGAACAATCTCTTCAATAAATGGTGCTGGGAAAATTGGATATTCATATGCAGAAGAATGAAACTAGACCCCTCTCTCTTGCCATATAGAAAAATCTAATCAAAATGGATTAAAGACAAATCTTTAAGACTCAACTATGAAACTAGTAAAAGAAAACATTGAGGAAATTCTCCAGGACATTGGACTGGGCAAAAATGTCTTGGGTGATACTGTAAAAGTACAGGCAGCTAAAACAAAAATGGACAAATGGGATCACATCATGTTAAAATGCTTCTGCACAGCAAACAAAGCAATCAGCAAAGTGAAAAGACAACCCACATACTGGGAGAAAATATTTGCAAACTACCCGTCGGACAAAGGATTAATAAATGGTATATGTGGAACTCAAACAACTCAATAGGAAAAAATCCAATAATCTAATTTTAAAAATGGAGAAAATATCTGAATAGACATTTCTCAGAAGGCATACAAAGGGAAAACAGACATGTGAAAAGGTGCTCAACATTATTGGTCATCAGAGAAATGCAAATCAAAACTATAATAAGATATCATCTCACCCCAATTAAAATGGCTTTGTGGTACAGAGTCTCACTCTGTCACCCAGGCTGGAATGCAGTGGCGAGATTTTGGCTCAGTGGGTTCAAGGGATTCTCCTGCCTCAGCCTCCCTTAAAAGCTGGGATCACAGGTGCCTGCCACCACATCTGGCTAATTTTTTTTTTTTTTTTTTTTGAGATGCAGTCTTGCTCTGTCGCCCAGGTTGGAGTGCAGCGGCACAATCTTGGCTCACTGCAACCTCCACATCCCAGGCTCCAACAATTCTCCTGCCTCAGCCTCCTGAGTAGCTGGGATTACAGGTGCCCACTACCATGCCTAGCTAATTTTTATATTTTTAGTAGAGACAGTGTTTCACCATGTTGGCCAGGCTGGTCTCGAACTCCTGACCTCAGGTGATCCATCTGCCTTGGCCTCCCAAAGTGTTGTGATTACAGGCGTGAGTCACTGCGCCTGGCCTAAAATGGCTGTTATCCAAAAGACAGGCAATAACAAATGCTGTTAAGGATATGGAGAAAGGGAGGGCCTCATATATTGTTGATGAGAATATAAATTATTACAACCACTATGGAGAACTATATGGAGGTTCCTCATGATACAAAAAATAGAACTACCGTATGATGCAGTAATCTCACTGCTAGTATCTACCCAAAAGAAGGGAAGTAAGCATAGAGCTATCTGCTCTCTCATGTTTTATTGCAGTGCTGTTGACAATAGCCAAGACTTGGAAGCAATCTAAGTGTCCATCAACAGATGAGTGGATTAAAAAAATGTGGTACATATACACAGTGGAACACTACCCAGTCATAAAAAAGAGTGAGTTTCTGTCATTTACAACAACATAGATGGAAGTGGAGGACATTATATTCAGTGAAATAAGCCAGGCACAGAAAGTCAAACTGCACAAGTTCTCACGCGTTTGTGGGAGGTAAAAATTAAAACAATTGAACTGATGGAGATAGAGAGTAGAATGATGGTTACCAGAGCCTGGGGATGGTAGTGAGGAGGTGAGGGGAAGTATGGATGGTTAATGGGTATGAAATGAATGACGAATGAAGAATGAATAGCATCCAGGGTTTGCTAGCACAAGAGGGTGACTACAGTCAACAATAATTTGTTGTACATTTAAAAATAACTAAAAGATTATAATTGGAATGCAGATGAGCAGCAGGTCGGTGCTGGGGCAGGTGGTGGAGTGGGTGGCAGGTGAAAGTGACAGCCTCCTGTCCATGCTGCTCCTCTCCTGCACCTTCATCCTCAGCCTGGTCTGCTTTGCCACAACAGTAACCACCTGGCCCAGCTGCCAGCTGGTGCAAAATGCTCATCATATGTTTTCTCTCCCATTCCATTCCTTGGGCATGCCATACAGTTGGGAAAAGTTCAATTGAATTTCTAGAAAGTGCATATGAGAAGTACGGGCATATGAGAAGTATGGACCGTGTTTAGTTTTTCTGTGATAAGCAAGATATTTACTCCTGGAGAGAGATGTGACTGCACCACTACTCTTTTTTTTGTTTTTTGAGACGGAGGTTTGCTCTTCCGGCCAAGCTGAAGTGAGGTAGCATGATCTCGGCTCACTGCAACCTCTACCTCCTGGGTTCAAGCGATTCTTCTGCCTCAGCTTCCTGAGTAGCTGGGATTATAGGCACCTGTCACCACGCCTGGCTACTTTTTGTATTTTTAGTCGAGACAGGGTTTTACCATGTTGGCCAGGCTGGTCTCGAACTCCTGACCTCATGTGATCCACCTGCCTCAGTCTCCCAACGTACTAGGATTACAGGCATGAGCCACTGCATCCAGCTGACTGCACCCTTTTTCAATAGTAAAACCAAAGATCTGAATGCAGACGATGTCTACAGTCATCTCAGGACACCTGTGTTTGGGAAGGGAGTTGAATGTGATATGCCTAATCCAATGTTCTTGGGGCAAGAGAAAATGTTAAAAAGTAGCCTTAATGTAGCCCACTTCAGACAGCAAGTTTCTATAACTGAAAAAGAAAAGAATACTTTCAAGTTGGGGAGAAAGTGGAGAAAAAAATCATGTGAAGCTGTTTCTGAAGTCATAATTTGATAGCTAGCCATGGTTTACATGGAAAGGAAATCAGAAGTCAACTCAGCGAGAAGTGGCACAGCTGTGTGCATACGTGAGTGGTGGCTTCAGGCCTTTGGCCTGGCTGCAGCCACCTTGGCCGCCTCTGCGTGGTTGCAGAAGCAGCTACAAAGCTCATTGAGAGCACGACTATTGTCTGTAAGGCAACCCAGAAACACAGAAACTAGAAGAAAAAATCCAACGCATTCTCCAGACTTTACTGGATTCTACAGACAAGGGTGAGCGCCTATTGGCAGATGAGGAAGTCGCAGGGCTGCTTATTAGACTGTTCTCAGGGCAACATACATCCTCAGCTACTGGTGCCTAAATGAGCTGCTTCATAGCCAGAGATGAAACACTTCATGAAAAATGTTATTTGAAGCAGAAAACTGTCCGTGGAGAGGATCTACCTTCTTTAACTTGTGACCGGCTCAAGATTGAAACTCCCCAGCACTTTGGGAGGCCAAGGCGGGCGGATCACCTGATGAGGTCAGGAGTTCAAGACCAGTCTGGCCAACATGATGAAACCCCGTCTCTAATAAAAATACAAAATTAGCCAGGTGTGGTGGCACGCACGCTCGTGTAATCCCAGCTACATGGGAGGCTGAGGCAGGAGAATTGCGGAGGCAGAGGTTGCAGTTAGCCGAGATATCGCTATTGCACTCCAGCCAGGGCAAAAAGAGCAAAATTCCATCTTAAAAAAAAAAAAAAGATTGAAACTTGTATAATGACTGTATAGAAAAAGTTAAGACTTAGACTTCTTGTACTGACTATACTGAGAATGGCTAAGGTGTGTGTCATCATATTGGGAAAAATTTTGCCCATGTTCAGATCAAGACAGTTTGGTCCACTCTGTTTCATTTGTATGAATTTGATTTCATTGATAGATATTTTCCCACTGTAAATTATAAAACCATGATTCATCACGCCCCTAAAAACCCAGTTATCACATACAAATGAAGATCAAAATGAAAAAGGCTACAAAGAACTAATATGTGAAACATTACTGTAAGCTGAAATCATTTGAAAAGAATGAAATTTACAAAACAAACCTCAGTGTACTATCTTTTTTAGTGTAATTTTAAAATATAGCTTAATTTAGGATTTCAACATTTTATTTACTGAATGCTTTCATCCCATCTAGTGGCATTAACAGACATTTTCTAATAACTTTATGATGGATAATTAACACATGTGCTTTAAGGAAGTCAAGCTTATGAGTAAAAAAGTTGCTTAGGGAGATCTAGGTCATTGGCAGATTTTAAATAACAATTTCTGTGTACCAGGATACCTCAGAGGTATTGCAGGTTTGGTATCAGACCACTGCAGTAAAGGGCATATTGCAGTAAAGTGAGTCACATAAATTTGTTGGTGTTCTCAAAAAAAGAGTTTCTGGATTTATTATAAGACACACCTCCTTATCTCTTCATAGAACTGAAAAGAGTTAGGGCCTTGCTCTGGATTCGCCGTTGGCTTACGAGAGTGTTGTGTCTGCTATGATCTTCTACCCAGACCACTCAAATTTTCTCCATGTCAGCAATAAGGCTGTTCCATTTTCTTACCATTTGTGTGTTCACTGGAGTAGCACTTTTCATTTCCTTCGATAACTTTTCCTTTGCATTCCCAACTTAACTGTTTGATGCAAAAGGCCTAGCTTTTAGCTTACCCTGGCTTTCAACATGCCTTCCTCACTAAGCTTAATCATTCCTAGCTTTTGATTTAAAGTGAGAAGCATGCTACTCTTCCTTTCAATTAAATACACAGAGGCAATTGCAGGGTTATTAATTGGCCTAATTTAAATATGTTGTGTCTCAGGAAATAGGCAGGCTTGAGCAGGAGGGAGAGAGACGGGAGAATGGCCGGTCAGTGGAGCCATCAGAACACATACATTATCCATTAAGTTCACTATCTTATATGTTTAGGTTCATGGCTCCCCAAAACAATTACCATATTAACATCCAAGGTCACGGATCACAGGTCACCATAACAGATGTAATAAGAATGAAAAAGTTTGAAATACTGTAGGAATTACCAAAATGTGACAGCAGGGACTCAGAGTGAGCCCATATTGTTAGAAAAGTGGCACTGATAAACTTATTTGATGCAGGGCTACCACAAACCTTCAATTTGTAAAACACAGTTTCTGTGATATGCAGTAAAGTCAAACGCAGTAAAATGAGATGTGCCTGTCCCAATTTTAAGGGCTTACATAGCTCTTGGCAAATAAGTTCAGGACATTCAAATCTTTTACTAATTCCATAAGATGTAGAAAACCCATACTTGGAAGCTATAGGTTATTCATTTATGTGAGTAATTTGTTTGTTTGTGGGGTAAGATGAGAGGGAAGGGAATACACTCACATTTAAAGCCTTGTGTAAAAGAAAATAGTAGTAAATTTCTTGGAATGATAATACTCAGCATTGATGAGTGATATTGTAGAAAAATATGTCCTTTGCAATTTTAACTGGAAGCACTGTCTATAGGAAATTGAGAGACATCTATGACCATGATTTAATAATCACATTTCCTTAAAAATAATTATTTATACTAAAGACTGCTCAAGTCATTGTGATCTAATCATTAAGTATTACACATTGATCTGTTAATGTAGGTATCTGATTCCAACAAGACTGTATCTGTGTGAAAGTCAGAAATAAAGTCCTTTGGAGATTAAGAAAAGAGCACTTAAAGTTCGTCATTGACTGTCACTGATGTTTTGGCATCATGAACTTTTTTTTTTTTTGAGACAGGGTCTCGCTCTGTAGCCCAGGCTGGAGTACAGTGGCATGATCATGGTTCACTGCAGCCTCAACCTCCCAGGTTCAAGCAGTTCTCATGCCTCAGCTTCCTTAATAGCTGGGACTCTAGGTAGGCACATGCTACCACATCTGGCTAATTTATTTATTTATTTATTTTGAGACAGAGTCTTGCTCTGTCGCCCAGGCTGGAGTGCAGTGGTGCGATCTTGGCTCACTGCAACTCCACTTCCCAGGTTCAAGCAATTCTGCTTCAGCCTCCCAAGCAGCTGGGACTCCAGGCACACGCCACCACACCCAGCTAATTTTTGGATTTTTAGTAGAGACAGGGTTTCACCATGTTGGCCAGGCTAGTCTCGAACTCCCGACCTCAAATGATCGACCTGCCTTGGCCTCCCAAAGTGGTGGGATTACAGGCGTGAGCCACCGTGCCTGGTCCAAACTTTTCTTCATTCCGGGTGTCATACATCTGATTCCCCGGAAGCACAGCCTGAGACAGGGACTCTTGTGTATCTTAGTCTATTTAGTGTTGCTGTAAAGGAATACCTGAGACTGGGTAACTTACAAAGAAAAGGGGTTTATTTGGCTCGTGATTCTACCTGCTGGGAGATTAGTCATCTAGTGAAAACCTCAGGCTGCTTCCACTTATGGTGGAAGGCAGTGTGTGCAGAGATCACTTGGTAAGAAGAAACAAGAGGGAGAAGGGAGGTGCCTGGCTCTTTTATAACAACTGCTCTTTGGGGAACAAATAGAGTGAGAAATCACCTTCCCCACCCCTCCCCAGGGTATGAAACTATTCTTAAGGGATCCTCCGTCATGGCCCCAAACACCTCTCTTTAGGCCCCCATCCCTAGTATTGGAATTCAATTTCAGTATGAGGTTTGGGGAGAGGGACATCCAAACTATATATAGCGTTGTGCAAGTGGCTTATTGAAAGAAGGCTTTTAAGAGAAACCTCTAAGTGAGGGAGAAGGATGAAGCTGGACAGAGATGTGATTTCAGGAGGAGTCTAGCCTCACTCAGCCTGATTCCAAAGGGAGTGGGGAGCCCTGGAGGGTGACTGGCATTGTAGAGTTTGTCATGCCAGGGATAAGATGTCTGAAAGCTGATTGCAGTTGGGGAGCAGCCATCTAGATATCTTTGTGGAGACAGCTTCTCTTAGTCATGTTCTCTAGAGCAGGGTGTGTGAATTTATACCTACTGGACATTCTTTTAAAGTCATTAAGGTAATCTGGGCATCTGGTATACCAGATGTGTCATTAAGGTAATCTGGGTATCTGGTATACCAGCCGTGATTGCACTACTGCACTCCAGCCTGGGCAACAGAGCAAGATTATGAACCAGGAACCTAGATGTATTATTGAGTCATTTCCTTGTAAAAGCTATTGTGCATCAAATCACAGAGATTTGGACACATATAGAGTCCATAGGAAGTTTTTAAAAAATTGATCCCATGGGGAGAAGTTGGAAGGGATTTATCTCAAAAGAAGCAGAAAAGAACTTAATCACAGTCTTCGAATGTCTGAGGGTTGTTGAAGAGTACATCTTTCGGATGTCCTGGAGAATGTTTGATTGTTTGTTTGTTTTTAAAATCTCTACTGAGGACAGATTAGAAAGAAACGAATTTAAAAAGCAGCTGGAGTGGATTTCGGTTTAATATAATATAAATGCTCTTTATAGTAAGTGCTGGTAGAAATTGGAACATTATGATATATCTCTCCCTAAAGGTCTCCAAGATGGAATAAGCATTACTCTTTTAAAGATGGCCATCATTCTAAAAAATCATGTCGTGGACTTCAGCCGTGAGAAAACAGTGAGATTTGGGATCACAGGATGTGACGGAATGTTTTTGCTTAAGACACACACACACACACATACCTTAAAATGTCATTATTTTATAACTCCTGGAATTAATGTAAAACACTACAGATTTGCTTTAAAAGGTATGCATTCTTTAATGAAATTACAAATGGTCATGCCTTCATGAAATTATAATTAAACCAAAACTTCTTGAACCAAAGTGGAATATAAAAATGTAATTATAACAGGTAATTATCAATGTAATAACCTGTGTAATTACATGTTTTTTTTTTTTCCTGTGCAGTGCACTTAAAAAAAAATAGAGATCTTGTTTTGTAACTTTAAAACACTTAGAATTGTATAATTAGGATAATTAAAAAAAAGTTTCCAGGTGCAGTGGCTCACGCCTCTAATCTCAGCACTTTGAGAGGTGAAGGCAGGCACATCACTTGACAAGCCCAGGAGTTTGACACCAGCCTGGATATCATGATGAAACCTCATCTCTACAAAAAGATATAAAATAATTAGCTGGTTGTGGTGCCATGCTCCTGTAGTCCCAGCTACTCGGGAGGCTGTGATGGGAGGATTGCTCGAATCAGGGAGATCAAGGTTGCAATGAGCCATGATTGCACTACTGCACTCCAGCCTGGGCAACAGAGCAAGAGCCTGTTACAGAAAACAAACCAAAAAGCCGGTTGGGTAGCAAAGTTTGGTTAGGGCACAGAATTAAAATCTCTATCAGAACAGCACATATACTTTTAGGCCCCAAAGTAGATAACAGAGATGAGCATACAGCAGGGAAAAAAAAAAAAAAATCATCATATATGATTGACTAGTTAGAAATTTGTACCTGTTTTCCTTAAAGCTGAAAGTTATTTAGTGGCTCCTAGGAGATGAAGCTAAGGTTGGGTATAAACATGGACTAGAGAACTGGAGACCTGATAATCTCATGATAATCTTATTTTCCAACAGGCAGATACTCTCAATCATACAGGGAGAATGTAGCATTTCACAAGCCAATATATCAAAATGGAGAGAACATCCTAGTGTATAACATAATATAAAGACTGGAACAATCTAAGTGTCCCTAATGTAACAGAAAGATTACAATGATTAACACCCCCTAATACCCAAAAGTTTAAACATGTCAAGTTAATGTGAACTTTGAGCTTTCTTTTCTCTGAAAGCACAGTGGTAATAATAATAGTATTATAATAACCCTATTGCTTTGATATGGTGTGCTGAGAGTTTTGCTGCATTATCTTAGTTAATTCTGGTAACAGCTCGGTAAGATAGATTTATTGTCATGCCTGTATTCCAGGTGGAGGAACCAAAACATAGAGGGGTTAAATAATTTGTCCCCAGGGCTCCCAGCTGGTATTTGGTTCTGCATTCAAGCTCTTACTCAATATTCAGTACTGCCTACCTCCTCCCACATATATGCAGAAAAGAATTTCATAGGTTGAAGTCACAGTTGTGAAAGTGGCTTTTTCCTAGAGGAATAATTGTCATTGTAGTGGCACTACCACATCCTCAAGCTCCAGGGCTTCAGGATTGTCCAGTCACCATCACGTGGGCTGTCAGGTTCAATTATTTCTGTTTTTAAGTTGCTTGGCTCATGGAACATGATTTGATCACTGTCTTAAATTCATATGTGCACACTGCTTTGTAATAGGATTTGAATGCAGTGACAATTGTTTTGAACCCCAGAGTTCAATTTCTGTGTGACACCTGGACTCTCACTCTCACTATCTCATATTCCGAAAGATCTCATCTTGCTAAGTTAAATTTGCTCACTTACTTGGGAAGTATGGTAAAAGAAGTTATAAATATTTTTTTAAAGTAAATCTGCTCACTTTGCTATAGCCTGCCTACCTGCCTGCCTTCCTTCCTTCCTTCCTTCCTTCCTTCCTTCCTTCCTTCCTTCCTTCCTTCCTTCCTTCCTTTCTGATGGAGTTTCGCTCTTGTTGCCCAGGCTGGAGTGCAGTGGCATGATCTCAGCTCACAGCAACCTCTACTCCCCAGGTTCAAGCAATTCTCCTGCCTCAGCCTCCTGAGTAGCTGGGATTACAGGTGCCGCCACCACACCCAGCTAATTTTTGTATTTTTAGTAGAGACGGGATTTCACCATCTTGGCCAGGCTGGTCTTGAACTCCTGACCTCAGGTTAACCAACCCGCCTTGGCCTCCCAAAGTTCTGGGATTACAGGTGTGAGCTACTGCGCCTGGCCTGCTATAGGATTTCAATTGTCTTTCTGTATTTTTCAAAAACGAGAAACCTTGTTTCTGAACCTAAACTTTCAATATCTCTAAGATCTGCATAGTGAGACCATCCTCAAAGGTCTCCAATAACCCCGTAACGTCTGTTAGGTTATAACATTGGACTAGCAACTTGAAGCCATTTTGAACAAGACAAGCATGTGATTTTTAAAACTGTTTCAGGGTCGGGTGTAGTGGCTCACACCTGTAACCCCATCATTTTGGGAGCCTGAGGGGGTGGAACACTTGAGCTCAGGATTTTGAGACCAGCCTGGGCAACATGGCGAAACCCCATCTCTACAAAAAAAAAAATTAGGTGGGCATGATGGTGCATGCCTGTAGTCCCAGCTACCTGGGATGCTGAGGTAGGATCGCTTGAGCCTGGGAGGTCAAGTCTGCAGTGAGCCATGATTGCACCACTGCATTGTAGTCTGGGTAACAGAGTGAAACCCTGCTCAACAACAACAGCAAATATATATATATAAAATGTTTCAGGGTTTGACCCCATTTCACTAAAATGTCTGTAGTGTATCATTTTCTCTTCCTAAAAAGGACAGGCATGTTTTTGACTTACATACTTGGGAAGGTAATTCAGAGGCCAAACTACAGACAATTTCTTTATAATCAAGCTGAGGAAACATAAGTGTTGATGTTGGACGGGGAAAGTGAAAATTCTTTCTGGAACACAGGATGCAAAGAGTCCATTTTGCCTGTTGATTTGACTTAGATGAAAACTCATAGGGCAGGGTGGTTATCTTCCTCTTGGTTTTGGGAAAGGTGTCTTTGGCTGGTACTTAGTTACCAACACTGGCATGAAGAAGGTACCCAAAGTCATCTCTCTGCTGCTTGAGCACAAGATTGTGAACCAGGAACCTAGATGTATTATTTGAGTCATTTCCTTGTAAAAGGTCTGGCCAGTGTCTGGCCATTCTTTCCATTTCAGTATCCATTTCTTCTTGTTGCAGCTCAAGGAATACGAGGCCCAGCACCGGCAGTCGGCTGCCCTGGACCCTGCCGACTGGCCAGATGGTTCTTACCCAACATTTGATGGCTCATCAAACTGCAATGTGAGTTTACCATGTCTTTGACATCTTGATCACCTATACTGATAAGGGACAGTCTTCACCATTTTAGCCTTTGGATTTCTTTTCGCAACTTCCAACTCACACCTGGGTCTGCAAAGAAGTGTCTGTTCATATAGATTGCTTATTTTCTCTATCTGACAGAGACTCATCTACAGTCCTCATAGTGTTATCATGCTGGGGGTTTGTTTTTTATTTTTATTTTTTATTGCAGTAAAGTATACGTAACATGACGTTTACCATATCAGCTACTTTAAAGTGTTCGGTGATACTGATACTGTTAATGATATTGATCATTAGGTACATTCACATTGCTGTGCAACCAGCATCATAATTTACTTCCAGAAGTTTTTCATCATTTCAAACAGAAAGTCTGTTCTGATTAAACAATAACTCTCCCTACACCCCTGCCTCACCCACCTCCACACACACCCTGCCCCTGGCAGCCACTGTTCTACTTTCTGTCCCTGTGAATTTGACTACTCTCAGTAGCTCATATAAGTTTAATTATACAATATTTGTCTTAGTGTGTCTGATTCATTTCACCTAGCATAATTCCTTCAAGGTTCATCCATGCTGCAGCATGTATCAGAACATCATCCCTTTTTATGGATAAATAATATGCCACTTTATGTGTATACCACGTTTTGTTCATACATTCATCTGTTAATGGACACTTAGGTTGCTGCCAGCTTTTAGCCATTATGAACAATGCTGCTATGAATACTGGTGTACAAGTATCTCAGAGTCTCTGCTTTCAATTCTTTTGCACATACCTAGCACATACCTAGGAGTAGAATTTCTGGATCATATAGTAATTCTGTGTTTACCTCTTTGAGGAACCGCCATATGTTTTTATTCACAGTAGATGTATCGTTTTACCTTCCTGCCAACAATTTACAAAGGTTCCAAATTCTTTACTTTCTCATCAACACTTGTAATTATAATTTTTTGATAATAATTATCCTAATGGTGTGAAATGGTATCTCATCGTGATTTTGATTTGCATTTCCCTCAAGCATGTTTTGTATGTTCATTGGCCATTTGCATATCATCTTTGTAGAAATGTCTAAGTCTTTTGCCTGGTCTTCAGTTATGTTGTTTTGCTGCTATTGTTAGGTTGCAGGGGTTCTTTGTATTGTTTGGATATTAATCCCTTATCAGATATATGATTTGTAAATATTTCCTCCAACTCTGTGGGTTGCCTTTTAACTCTCTTGATAGTGTCCTTGATGCACACACTTTTAAATTTTGAAATCTAGTGTGTCTATTTGTTTTTTTGTTGCCTGTGCTTTTGGTGTCATATCCAAAAAATCATTGCCAAATCTAATATCATGAAGATGTTGCCCTCGGTTTTTTTCTGAGGGTTTCGGAGTTTTAGCCTTTAAGCTTAGGTTTTTGACCTGTTTTGAGTTCATATTTATATATGATGAAATGTATGGGTGCAACTTCATTCATTTGCATGTGGAGATCCAGTTTTCCTAGAACCATTTGTTGAAAAAACTATCCTTTCCTCATTTTATGGTCATGGCATACTTTTTGAAAATTAATTGATCATATATGTGATGATGTATTTCTGGGCTATTTTATTCCTTTGGACTATCTCTGTCATTTTGCTAGTACCATGCTGTTTTGATTATGATAGCTTTATAGTATGTTTGAAATTAGGAAGTATGACACCTCCAATTTTGTTCTTGTTTTTTAAGGTTTTTTTTTTTTTTTTTTTTTTCTATTTAAAGGTTCCTTGAGATTCCACATTAATCTTAGTTTGAGTTTTTCCATTTTTGAAAAATATATCATTGGGATTTTGATAGGAATTGCAATGAATCTTTAGATTGACTTGGGTAATGTCATTTTAACTATATGAAATCTTCCAGTCAATAAACATAGGGTATCTTTCCATTTATTTATGTCTTCATTAATTTTTTTCAGCAGTGTTTTGCAATTTTCAATATGTAAGTCTTGCTTCCGTAATGAAGTTTATTTCTAAATATTTTATTCTTTTTGATGTTATTGTAAATGACAATGCTTTTTAAATTTTTTTCAAATTGTTCATTGCTAGTGTATAAAAATGCAGTGGATATTCATGTGTTGATATTCGATCCTGTCACTTTGCTGAATTTATTAGCTATATAGGCTCTGTGTGCATGCGTGTGTGTGTATGTGTGTGGGCGCACATAGTATTAGGGTTTTCTATATATAAGATCATGTCTTCAGGAGGCTGAGGTGGGAGGATCGCTTGAGCCCAGAAGGCCAAGGCAGCAGTGAGCTGTGATTTTACCACTGCACCCCATCCTGTGTCAAAATAAAAAAATTAAAATAAAAAAAAAAAAACAAGAGAACAAGATCATGTCTTCTGCAAATAATAATAATAATAATAATAATAATTTAACTTTTTCCTTTCCATCTTGCATACCTTATATTATTCATACTGTTTCAATATGACCAAAGCAGTGCTTCTTATTCTACAAGTTCCATAGGGATGATAGGAATGAAGGCTCCAGAATTTCATATAGCCTTTTTTTTTTTTTTTTTTTTTTGATAGAGTCTTGCTCTGTCACTCAGGCTGGAGTACAGTGGCACGATCTCGGCTCACTGCAACCTCCACCTCCCAGGTTCCAGTTCCAGATTCTCCTGCCTCAGCCTCCCGAGTAGCTGGGACTATAGGTGTGCACCCCTACACTGAGCTAAGTTTTGCATTTTTTAGTAGAGACAGGGTTTCACCATATTGGCCAGGCTGGTCTCGAACTCCTGACCTCGTGATCTGCCCACTTCAGGCTCCCAAAGTGCTGGGATTACAGGCTTGTGCCACTGCGCCCGGCCTCATAAAGACATTTTAAGGTGTCGTCTTCATAATGTGTGGAGCAGAAACAGGAGGATTTACCTCTTTTCATGTATTATATAGTTTTATTTTGTTTTTTAGGTTATCTTACCCTTAAAATTTGGAAACAACCCCATCTCCCTGTCTTCAGTCTCTTGTCTTTTACTATCTATGTTCCATACAACCAGTCATGTTTCTGAAACGTCCGTCTTTTCTTGCAATTATGTTTTGAAAAGGCTGATGGTTTTCCATTTCTATAAGATAAATTCCACACTTCTTGGCACACTTAAAATTCTATGTGTTCTGGCTTTAATCAATTTCTTAAATCTCATATTCTATCTCCACACCCAATACCCTCTGTGCCAGACATATTGGACCTCATATGCATGACTGAACAAACCATGTACTTTTCATTCTTCTGCACTTTAACTCACATAATTTCTTTATCTAAAATGTTTTCCTCCAAATTTTTCCTGGTGAAAATCTGAGTTTTTCAAGGTGGAGTCCAGCTCTTCCTTCCTCTCTGAAACTTTCCTTCCCATCCTCAAGCGTATTTATTGCTTCCTATTATGTGGTTTTGTTAAACTGGCTTTATAGATCAAACCTAAACAGTTATCCTAGAATATCAAAATTGATTGTACATATTTCAGCCTCCTTGGAAATAGTGACCCCCTTGGGCAAGGAAGACTGTATTGTTTGTTTCTCCAATGTCCAACTCCTATAGAAATAGTTCAAGAAGAGCATTATATTTGAACATTCATTCTGTTGTTGTTGTTGTTGTTGTTGAGACGGAGTCTCACTCTGTCACCCAGGCTGGAGTGCAGTGGCGTGATCTCAGCTCACTGCAACTTCTCGGCTCAGTGCAACTTCTGCCTCCTGGGTTTAAGGAATTGTCCTGCCTCAGTGTCCAGATTAGCTGGGATTACAGGCATGCGCCACCATGCCAAGCTAATTTTTCTATTTTTAGTAGAGATGGGGTTTCACCATGTTGGCCAGGCTGTTCTCGAACCTTTGACAGGTAATTCACCCGCCTCGGCCTACCAAAGTACTGGGATTATAGGCGTGAGCCACCTCACCTGGCCTGAACATTCATTCTTCCTGGCTGCTTTAAAAGCATGTTTTATGTTTTGCAACTACAGATTCAGTCTTTATCTTTTTTAGTATCTAAGCAACAAACGGCGGTTTATCAGAAATAAATATAATCCTTCCATCATCTCCCAGTTTCCTGAATCAAGCACCAGATTTCCATTGCAGCTAAAAAACAAAGGATTATGAATTTGAAAGCCCTGTCTGGTTTACTTTTGTGTGAAAGTGACTGAGACATTACTGTTTATAATAATAAATGTGTCATAGGCCAGCCAGCAATGTGTCCTGGGACGATGAGGTAATCAAAAGAGCCGTGTCCATGGTTTTCAATGTGCCTTTTTGGGTCTCTAATCCTCAAGTCCTAAAGTCTAACATAATGTAGATGTAAATCATGAACCTAAAGGATCATGAGGAATAAATACAGTAACTCAGGACCGATTCAAACCCAACTTGGGGGAGAAAACAAAGACTCAGTTGTCCATACTGGATCCCTTAGTATCCAACTCACTGTATACTGCCATGATTAATAGCATCTGAGTCAAGGGAAAGGTTAAAAGACTTTGTCCATTCAGAGAAACAGGACTGTAGGAATACCTCACCCACTTAGACTTCAAAGAGAGGAGCTTGTCTTGTTTAGGAAAAAGTTAATATAAGTATTATCAAGCATTTAGAATAAGCTGCTAAGAAAGCATTATTAAGCATTGGTTTATGAGACCCCTTTCAGAGGGCTAGTCAGAACCATTACCTAGATATAAATTGTGAGAATGAAACGGGTTCTTCTTAATAGTTGGAACATTTCATTCTCTTCAGCATTTCTCTGTTCATTTGGGAGCAAGAGCCCTTGCTATATAGCAGGCATTGTGCTAGATGCTTGAGTTATAAAAGTAAAGGAGAAAGAGACAGGTCCTGTTCTGATAGTTAATGCTTTAGAGCAGAGGTTAAAATCACACCCATGTGGCAGGCACAGTGGCTCACGCCTGTAATCCCAGCACTTTGGGAGGCTGAGGCAGGCGGATTACCTGAGGTCAGGAGTTCGAGACCATCCAGGCCAACATGGTGAAACCCCATCTCTACAAAAATACAATAAAAAATTAGCTGGATGTGGTGGCCTGTGCCCATCGTCCCAGCTACTTGGGAGGCTAAGGCAAGAGAATCTTTTGAACCCAGGAGGCAGAGGTTGTAGTGAGCCAAGATTACAGGACTGCACTCCAGCCTGGGCAATAGAGTGAGACTCTGTCTCATAAAATATATATAAATAAATAAATAAAATAAAATCACACTCGTGTATGCACACAGATTTGAGATGCCATGTACACATTTGTATTACTAACTTCTTACCAAACTGTTTCTTCATAGATGGCTCGCAAATAAATTCAGCCTGTCTTAGTTAGACCTAGGGCCAGAAATACCATATGCTTCCTCCTCTCAGAGCACAGTCTTCCAGAAGTTCTGAAGAGTGACTTCTCTTTTGGCTGAGAGGCGTAGGTGATGATAGGCTAGTCAGCAATGCAGGTTTTTGAAGCACTTGATTTACCCTGTGTATTTTGCTAGCTGACTCTCTGCCAACACCCATGCCAACCTCTGGTCATGCTGTTCAGAGCTACAACCCACCACCATCACCACTGAAGTTTGCTTGAACTTGATTGTAATCCTAAGGTATATATCTCACCCTTGCCCCTCTTACTCTGGCTTTAGCCTGTTCTGCATTTTTATGAAGAGTTGGCCAGAAACCCCATCCAAAATATTCATTCGCATTATTTTAGATTTGCCGCTATGGCAGAGCAGTTAATTTCAGAATTCAGCCACCACGGGCTGTAGGCACTTTGAATATTTTTCGTGCAAGGGGCGGAGCTTTTCTGTTTTCTATCAATTCCTTTCTAGAATACAGAGATGTGAATAGCCCACTGGCTCGAATCAGGAAGGCCCAGGCCATGAAAGTTTTAGGGATCATAAGGCCTTTGTCACCAGACTTCAATGCCTATATTGATGCCTGTCATGCCTTAGGATTTCATTTGCATTGATTTCATTGGCTTCCCTACCCCCATCGCTGAAATTAGATAATTGCGTGTTGCCTCACAATAAATCCATATGCACATTCCTAGTTTCCAAGAGTGTAAAGTACTAAAGATAGTTACAGGGGAAGTGAAAAATCGCTTTCCCTTTGCCAGAGAAGAATCTGTTTTGTGCTGTTTTCCATTAATAATAAACTTATGTTGGGAGTGCTAAAAGTTTTAAAAGAGATTTTTGGTTGAGAGCTTAGCTCTATTTCTTATTAAATGTCTGCACATTTATGTTACTATTTTTCATTTTAATTTAGTTTGGTAAGTTTATTTTTTCCTTTGCCTCCTGCAAGGAGGGACGATTGTAAGAGTTCTCAAGCTTTGTGCACTAAGGTTCAGTTTATTTGCTAGTTAAGAAGACATTTAAAGAAATTATGATCTCTGTTTTACCGGGTTTTCTAGTTTTTTACTAACGTAAGTTGTAGTAAATCATAGTTTTTCTGTTTTTAGAAAGCTGGTGGGCAAGAGTTAGTGATCTATACCTAGTACTTGAAAATTAATTAAAATGTTTGCTGTGAAAGATCTTTCCAAATGAGAGATCGTGTGATGGCAATCTTATTTAAAATGTTTTAAGAATATATATAATGTATGAAGAAAAATGAAAGCAACAACTTTGACAAGAAGTGCAAGATGGGCTAGAGTCATCTTTACCATTCAGTAGATTTTTCACTTCATAGAAAAATGTGTTCCAGGAAAAGCTGGAATTGTGTTTCTGTACTGGAGTTCCTTACCAGGATGGAGCACCCCTAGGGAAACGTTGTTGTGAGTGAATAAAGCAAGTCATCGTTTCATAACTGATCACTTTTGCTTTTGGGGAGTTTTAGAGTTGGGAAATATTTGTGCAAAGAATGTTATACAGGAGGCTGAGGCAGGAGAATCGCTTGAACCCAGGAGGTGGAGGTTGCAGTGAGCTGAATCATGCCACTGCACTGCAGCCTGGCAACGGAGCAAGACTCCATCTCAAAAAAAAAGAATCTTATAATTATGGCCTTATGACACCACCTTACCTCCATGTATGCACTCTTCCTAGCCTTCCGTTCAACCATATGTACCTTTTTGTCGCTAATTTGGTTTGAGGTGGAGAGAGCCATGTGTTTGAACTGTGTCCAAAACTTTGGACAACAGACACAGAACGCCGTGGAGCTATTTTCAGTGTTTCCTCGATTGAGGACTTCCAAGGTCTCAACTAAAATATCCCAAGATTATAAGATCTTTCAGCTGGCACCTTTTAAATCTTTTTGGGACTTTCTAAAATTGTAAACCATAAACATGTCCCTCTCCAGTGGCCAGGTTTTACATAGAATGTTCAATGTCCTTTCACCTGCCTTAGTAACAGACATTGTCTTCAAGCCAGAGGATTCAGGTTTGAAGTTTTGGAAGGAAAGGTAGTCACAGCCCTAGTCGAAATAGAACATTCTGAAAGATAATTTATTAATAACAGTTCTGGTATGTGCCGAAAGCCAGGGCACCGGCAGAAGTTCCTTTTAAGTGGTTTTTGGGGTAAATGGCTTAATTTCCATTATGAAAAAAGAAAAGGTTAACAACATAATCCCTTTTTACAGAATATGGCGTAAGAACAGTGCACACACTCATACGTGGCCTGAGCATTTGTGATTTCACTGCTTTCTGAAGCAGACTGGCAGCATCCGTCTACTTGTATAACCACTGTCCTCTTTTTTAGAATCTGCTATTCTGAGCTCAACTCAAAATTTTAAAGATTGACTATTCTTGCTGTGTTTATTTTGAATTTTTTTTACTAGAATAACTTTCAGACACTATCTTTAGGTTAAAATCTACCGGAAGTTTTATTTTTACATTTCAAAGGTGTTAATGTATAAACCGATATCATTAGCTTCATCATATGGAGAAGTCTGACCGCAAAGAAGATTTCTTTAATGGCAGCATATGATGAATTTACAAAATCTGCTCCCACCTATAAATATTCCCAGCAATCTAAAAAAATGTGTACGATTTTTATAGTTTTACTGACTTGGATGGCAGTGGATATTGATTAGATGCATAAATTATGTGAAGAGTGACACATACCATAGTACTTGAGTTGGCGTTGTAGATACAGTGAAAGTATCCCCAAGAAAATGATGGATTTTATTTCTGCTGTCTTTCTCTTCTTGTAATTATTCATTTATTTTTTGAGAAGGAGTCTCGCTCTGTCACCCAGGCTGGAGTGCAGTGGCGTGATCTCGGCTCTCTGCAACCTCCACCTCCGGGGTTCAAGAGATTCTCCTGCCTCAGCCTCCAGAGTAGCTGGGATTACAGGCATGCGCCATCATGCCTGGCTAATTTTTTTTTTTTTTCAGTAGAGACAGAGTTTCACCATGTTGGCCAGGCTGTTCTCGAACTCCTGACCTCAGGTGATCTGCCTGCCTCGGCCTCCCAAAGTGCTGGAATTGCAGGCATGTTTAATAAGCAAGTTTAAGAGAGGATAGATTCCAAGTATAAAAATAACTTTCATTTCTGAATAAGCATTTTGCTTTTTAATGGCGTTTACTTTTTTTTTCCCCACTGCATCTCTTTTCCTAAGGGATCTTTTCGTAACTCTGAGTATGTGGGTTTAAATTTAAAAGGGTTCTAATTGGCAAAATGCTTTTTGGTTTACAGCTAGAAAATGATTCTACTTGGCCAGGCGCGGTGGCTCAAGCCTGTAATCCCAGCACTTTGGGAGGCCGAGACGGGTGGATCACAAGGTCAGGAGATCGAGACCATCCTGGCTAACACAGTGAAACCCCGTCTCTACTAAAAATACAAAAAAACTAGCCGGGCAAGGTGGCGGGCGCCTATAGTCTCAGGTACTCCAGAGGCTGAGGCAGGAGAATGGTGTGGACCCGGGAGGCGGAGCTTGCAGTGAGCTGAGATCTGGCCACTGCACTCCAGCCCGGGCAACAGAGCAAGACTCCGTCTCAAAAAGAAAATGATTCTACTTATTGAAGCTCTAATGGTTGTCTTAGGCTCATGTTCTTCAGTTCTTTATTTCTCACACAGAAGAAGAGTTTACTTGTTTGGTTTATAATATGACCAGGAGAAAGAAGAAACAAAACATAGCAATAATGTATCAGAATTCTTGGGACAGGTATCAGCAATTCCGTAGACCATGCATGCAGTATTACCTTGTGTAGATGAACCCTTTTCAAAAATCTTTCTACATGTAACTATGTTAAAATTAACTTTTATTGGCTGTGTGGTGGCCCATGCCTGTAATGCCAGCACTTTGGGAGGCTGAGGCAGGAGGATCACTTGAGGCCAGAAGTTCACGACCAGCATGGGATCTACATAAAATAAAAAAGTTAGCCGGGCATGGTGGCACACGTCTGTAGTCCCAGGTACTGAGGCTACTCAGCTACCAGGCTGAGTCGGGAGGATTTCTTGAGCCCAAGAGGCTGAAACTGCAGTGAGCTATGATTGCACCACTGCATTGCAGCCTAGGTGACAGAGTGAGACCCTGTCTCAAAAGAAAAAAAAGTAAAAAAAATTTAAAAATATGAAATAATGCACACTGATCTTAGTCTTTTAATGTGTTTGAGACCTTCATGTGATTATTCTGATTTTTATGGATGATTCTTATAAATTTTCATTTTATTTGGCTGGGTAGGAGATTATCAGAGGAAATATTACTCTGTATTTTAATAAAACCATGATTCTGAAACTAAAATGATAGTAAAATTGGAACATATTTAAGTTCTTATTAAAAGAGTAAAAGTAATAATTCCTTTAATCTACAGCTTAGGGTGAGACTAAAGGAAAAATCAATCCGTTGGAAAAATATACATAGTGAGATGTTTTAAGAACTGCCCATTTTGTTCCATCTGGTTATAAGCTGCCCAGGAGCCATTGCTTAGGTGGCTTCTTGTCACTTCTCTTCTGCCCTCTCATTCCCAGTCTTCTCCCCGAGGCAGGGGCCAAAGTTTTCAGGCATGTATTTGTTGAGTCCCTTAAGATCGCCGTGTTTCCACAAAGTTACACAAGAAGGAAGCTGTTGCCTCTACTAGTCCCTGGAAACCAGGACTTCGCCCTGCGTGGGCAAGAGAGGAGACTGGTTAAGCTCAGGCTTGAGTCAGACCTTGGGCTCAGATCCAAATCTCCCACCTATTAGCTCTGCATCTGTGGCCAGGCACTTCATCTCTTTGTTATTTAATGTGAAGATCTTCTGCCCTTCCCGTCAACTGCCATTCTTAAAATACTTGAGTTCCCATAAAAGTGCTATTTTTGTACATACCATTAACATGGTAGTCATGGCTTATATTCATGTATCAACAGAGAGGCCAGAATTGTCAGGACAAGCTTAATGTAAAAGTGCGTGTTTACTTGGTTATACTTTTACCAAACACATAATCAATTTGTTTCCTATTTCAGAAGGTATTACCGTGTAAGTGGGTTTAAGGGTGGGCCTGGTATGGGTATGGTTTTAGTAAGCATGTTTGGACGGAGTACTATCTGTGAAGTGTGAGTAGTTAGTTGTACTGAAATAATCTAGGACCCTACAGTGCTGATGACGTGGTCTCATGGAGTGTGTGGGTATGCGTTCCATACCTGTTATGTCAGAAGGCACTCTCATGGCAGGCCCATCTGGCTCTTTGACTTTGGGAACTAACCAGGCACATCTTTGTCATTACTGGTTTCTACAGTTGCAAGAAGTTGAGGGTGCTTGCTGCTTGGAGGCCTTCCTCGACATATTAAGGGCTGGCTGGACGTGGTGGCTCACGCCTGTAATCCCAGCATTTTGGGAGGCCAAGGTAGGCGGATTGTCTGAGCTCAGGAGTTCTAGACCAGCCCGGGCAACATGGTGAAACCTCATCTCTACAAAAAAAAAAAAAAAAAAACAAATTTAGCTGTAGTCCCAGCTACTTGAGGGGCTGAGGCGGGAGGATTGCCTGAACGAGGCTGTAGTGAGCTGTGTTCATGCCACTGCACTCCAGTCTGGGTGACAGAGCAATAACCTGTCTCTAGAAAAAAGAAAAGAAAAGAGAAAGAAAGAAAAACATATCAAGGGCCACACTGATAAAAACAAATGACACAATAACCAGATACTATATAATCTGAGGATACCTATTTAAAAAAATTAAGATAGATTATGGATACAATTTGGTCTGTTGTTTCTTTCATTTGGTTGAACCTTGTGGAACTAGAGATACTAGACAGCTTTTGACCTATAAAAGTGGTGATTTCCTTTGTCCAACCTAATACATAAAGACCAAAGAGGATATGCCACATTTCCCCACTAGCTGATTATATTTAAGTACAGAAATTTGTAATCTAATTCAGTTTAGAGATTGGCATTTCAATTTGCAATCCCAGTTTCTTATTGTGCTCTTGGGAACAACCCTGGAGAAGTCGGGGATAAGAAGATTTCCATTACTTGTTCAATGTTATCGATTCATTACGTGTCAATTCCTTGTTAAATCATTTGCTCTAGTGCCCGTCCTTATTTAATGGATGGGTTGGGGAGATACCCAGGCCCTGTTGTTGTTCATATGTAGAATTTAGACTGTGGGCCGTCTCCAACCTGAGCCTGCTTATTAGAATCATACGTCGCCCATCACTTGTTTTGAGTTCATTTTAATGTTGTCACAATTACCCATTGTATCAAAATTCTTTTTTTTTTTTTGAGACCGAGCCTCGCTGTGTCACCCAGGCTGGCGTGCAGTGGCGCTATCTCGGCTCACTGCAACAAAATTCTTAGAACGATAGTCATCAGACAAATCATTCGGAAAGCGATATTTTAACACAACCAAATTTTTTTTACAGTATAATCTATATCTAAATATCCTTTTATTCACTTCTCGATCCCATTCATCTCCCTCTTTGTACCACACCACACTCCTCACTTTCCAATGTTCACTCTACTATTTATTATTAGTATTATGCTAATAGCATCACATAGTTTATAAAAGGATGCAAATCACTTCTTACACTGTGCATTTGACCCAAAGTGTAGGCTGAAAGAATGCCATCTTGAGCATTCTTTCATTTATTTATGTGCAAGCATTTATTGAGTACCCACTATGTGCCAAGTCCTTGTACACAAGGAGCTTGAGTTTGAGAAAACGAGCCAGATTAATAGATGGCATGGTTGTGGACTTCACTGAGATTTTCCTGCCTATTGTGATAGGTGCACACAGATAGTGCAGCAAGCCCCAGCAAAGAGGGTCTGGGAAGCCTTCCCAGAGAAGGTGGTTGACACTGAAGAGGAACTTTCAAGGAGAAGGAGAAATGTGTGTCAGGAGAGGGAGCAGCAAAGTCAGAGGGCTGGATGAAGAGCTGAGTAAATCGGAAAACTTGGGTAATATGAGAAAATTGGGTCAAGTAATAGGAATCATTTCTCTCTATCAGTATTTTGACTTCTGGAGTATAGATTCTATTCTTTGCTTATTTTTATTTATAAATTGGTTCTCTAATAGGCTGTTTCCTTATTTCTGCAAACTTTAAATTTATATCATTTATGTTTTTTATCTTGTCTTTGAGGTCTCATTTAATTGAATTCATGTTCTTATTAAATTATTTTATAGAGGGAAGCAACTCTTAGGAATTTCTTCCTGTTCCTTAAGTTATATTTTCTCCTGATGAAGTGTTGAGAGCAAAAGATTGGCTTTCTGTTTTTATCTATGCTTCTTTTTTCCCCCCTTCTTTGCCATAGTTTGTTTGTACAGTTGTCATGCTTTTTTTTTTTTTTTTTTTTTTTTTTTCATCTTGGTCCTGTTTGGGTGGCTCTGATCACATTCTCTATTTGTGCTGATATTGAAGGTTATGTTTTGACCTGTTTGCCATGCTATCTGACAATAGATTTTTTTCTCCTTTCAAGATACAGTTGAGGGCTTCATTTTGTGGTCCATTTATGTTTGTTGTTGCTACAACCTGGCCATGATATATGGTGAAATGTGGTCTTCACTGGGATACCTGGACTCTGCCTTTTCTCTCCTGAAACTGTGTTGAATGTGCCGTATCGTAATTTATGCCACCTGGTTCATAGCCAGGGTAATTGGTGGAATATAGCCATTCTGCCTTTCATTCATTTTTTGAATTTTAGAGGCTGTATTTCAATCAAGAACAGCCTGCCCTGACTTCCCATCATTTCACTTATTGCTCTTCTGCAGCCATTTCCACTGCTCTTAGGCCAGAGAAAGATAAAGAGGCCACACTGTTTCCTTCCAGATCTGGAGTCACATGAAAGGGTTCTGCGGATTCCTGCTAGCCTGGCTTTTGTAGAAGTTGGGGGCCTTTTCCAGTGAGCTTCAGAAATTTCTTTCTTACCTTGGTCGTGGAGTTCAGTACATTAGATTATATAGCTTTCTTTCTTTGATTGCTCTTGGCGCAATACTTTTGCTAGATTTTAGTGTTTTTTGTTTGTTTGTTTGTTTGTTTTTTCTTCTTGGGGGGCTTTTCTCGTTTTGTTAGTCGTTGTGAGAAGAATATTCTGTGGTTCAGTGTTCAGCAGAGTTCATGACCTGATAGTTTTGCCAATTGGATGACCACAGACAACCTTTCTAGCTCTAAATAATTCCTCTCTGAAGGTATTTAGTCTAGATTTCTTCAATGTGGAACTTGAAGTAAGTTTGCTTATTTATCCTGCAAACACAAGGAGATTAACGTTAAGGTTGTAGATGTCAGTCTAGGAGGTAACATTGGACCCTCCCTCCTCCATCTTCGACAGATGACCAGTGACCTGGTGGCATAAGTTTGGCTTGGAGGAATGGTCTTGGTGGTCCCCCCTTCCCTCCATTGCCATTTGGCTCCATCAGTTCTCTGTATTTCTACATTGCCATTTGCCTAGACAAGGTTGTTTGGCAGCCCTGTCGGAGAAGTCATCATGCCTGATCCATGAGTCATTCAGCCTAAGATGCCATAAAAGTAATGTGACTTTGCAGACACCACCCAATCCCTTAGGAGACTTACGGCTTCTGGGATGAACACTTTCATCAGCTCCAGAAACTAGTGCCTTAAACGCATTTGTAATTGCCCTACTTGGCAGTCCCGTTCTGAATCATCCTTTTTCCGTGGCATGTGAGAATTGGATGCCCTTGGGAATGAGTGGGTTTGGTGTTTTGCTTTAGTCTTCAGTGTGTCTGATCCCATAGATTTGCTTTGGATAACACTATCCCACTCTGAACAGAGGAACCTGTAGAGCTGGGGATACTTTGTTTCCTAACTCATCTATTTAATATGAAACAACGCGTTTCTCTGACCTATGGTCAGGGTGACAAAGCCCCAGGCAGAAATGTCTTCCAAAGATTTACAGAGTGAAGGAGAAGCCAGTCCGCTTTCCTCTACTTACCACTCTCTCCCCCGACCCATTCAGGGGGAAAGGCATTCTCTGCTCTGTGGCATCCTGCAGAACTGGGGTGGGAGGATTCACTTTTGTTTTAAGCCTCCCGAGATCTGGCTGTAGGACTCCTGAGATTTTATATTTTTCTCCCTTCTCCTCATGGGGGCGATTAAAAACGATTCAGAGTTCGTGAGTTTAAGAAATAGATTACAGTTGATTAGGGAACATAACATCCATTTGCTGCTCCTTTGGTTTTATGGTTAAATTTTAAAGCAGTTTCTTAAGTGAATTAAGTGCTGACAAGCCTTTGCCCCTAGGGAATGGTAATATTACCTCAAATTCTCACATATTTTTTCCAAATAAAACTATCATGTAATTATCTTCTCCTCTCTGCCGCCCCCTCCTCCTCCGTCTCTTTCTTCAAATCTGGCAACAACTAGTTAATTTTGAAACTGCCAGAGAGATTATTTCAGTGTTCCACTGCACCTCTGGGAGAAGAATGGAATCTCATCTTTTTTTTTCCATATGCTAACAAAAATCTCCTAATTTCAGAGGGCAATGATGTCACCAGCTAATGAGCACAATATTTCTTACTAAACAAATGAGTCCTCCCCTGACTCCTTTGTGATAAAAGAAAAAAAAATTACCCACAGTGTGCTTCATATTTTCTACTGTTACTTCTAGCAACTCATAAACACACTTTTAAGTAACTCTAACTTATTTGAACAGTGAGACTAATATTTTTCTAAGCACGAAGAATAACACATTAACCTGATGACTGTGACCAAAAGGCCTCTGCCATGGCCCCAGAATCAGTGCAGTGCCCCTAAGGTAGGGAGGGACTTCAGTGCATCACTTTTTGGACCGTGGAGGGAGATCAGGCATGTTGGAGAGATTATGAAATCAAGCTTGGGGAAGAGGAGGGCCGGGAAGCTCTTGTTGATTGGTGTCACATGCTGTTTATAAAAGCAACAACGTCAGCTGAGCTCTTCTTTGTCTAGATCGGAGGGCATCTAAGGTTGGGCTGGGGTGGGCGGGAGAAGTAGGGCCCCAGGACCACCTAAATACTGGACTAGACTCATGTAGGGACATGGAAATGTCCCTAAACCCATGGCAGGCCCTCTTCCCCTCACGGAAGTGTGCCTCAGTTTCCTTACCCAGAGATGAGTCCTCCCACGTCGAATTCCTATATCTCTGTGTTTTTCTCATGCAGTTGTCATGGTTGACCTTAACATTAATCATATTTATGAACTTGTCTTGGGGCTCTCCCTACCCTCAGACTTCTAGATGATAAAGTTTGTAAATCCAGGGAATGCTGGCTTCCTCCTATTGCTATTCCTTGCCTTTCCTGATGTCTTGAATCAGTGCATTCATTCATTCATTCATTTCAATCAGGAAATATCTGTTTAGCACAAACACAGATATTTATTTATCTGAGTGGAAAAGAATATTGTAATTCTCAGTGTTGGTAACTGCTTGTGAGATTTTAAAACAATACAACTTTTCTTCAGAGCAAGTTGTCAATATGTATCAAAAGTCTTAAAGACACACCCTTTTACCCATCAATTCTACAATCAAATCATCTTTCTAAAAAAAAAAAGTGTTAGATATGTTAGAAATTTTACCACAAAGTTGCATCCCAGGATTATTTGGAAATAGGCAAATGTCTAATTATGGGGACCATGATATCAGTAAATTATGGTATACTTTGATGACTAAATACTACTTTATCATTAATACATTGTATTATAGTGAATATTTGTTGACATGTGAAAATGTTCAAAACATATAGCTTTAAAAAATGGGCTATAAAACAGTGTGGCTACGGTATACACCAGGGGCCCGGGGTTTCTCTGAAGGAAAATCTTTTGAGGCAGCCGTGGCTCAGAGAGGGACCCCACTTACAGGCAGATGTGTTAATTTCACTTAGACGGTGCGTGTAATTTGAGGGAGGATTTAGGGACACTGATAGTGACTAGAGGAGGTAGAGAAGGTAAAGGTCAAAGATCACCCTTTCTTGTAAAAAAAAAAAAAGAAACATCCAGAAACATCAGGGTGTATTTTGTGTGTGCATGTGCATATGTGTGTGTATGGGGAAAAAGTGGGAAGGCATAAACCAAAATATGTCATTTCTCTTACTACTTGGTGCATTTTTGCATTCTCCAAATTTTTAATAATATATGTCATGTGTAGTCAGAAACAATAAATGCTACTAACATACAGATGTGGAAATGAATGTGGTCAGGCTCATTGTCTGCGTGACAGTTAGTGATGGGCTAGGGAATCTAGCAATGACAATATATGTGCTAAGTCCTTGGATAAAATATATTTAATCTAAAGGAGATAAGGAGCAAAGCCAGGAGGGCTTTCCAGAGGAGGCAATATGCAGACTGAAACTTGAAGGATGCGTAGGAGTTAGGGGTGTGGATGCAGTCAGCAGAGCTGTTTGCAGAAGAGGAGCCATCAGGGCAGTGAAGGGCATGGGGTGTTTGAGATGCTGCGAGGAAGCAGGGAGTGAGGACCAGGTACTCTGATGCCCTGTCCACCACGTGGTATCTGAAGAATGGAGCACGATGTACCAGAAACTGAATCTGACCATGCACAGTCACATATTCCACGATAAGGCTTTTGGACCTTGTTCCAAGGAGCTAATGAGGAACAATTCCTCACCAGAGGAGTCAAATACTGAAATCCCTTCTCAGCAAATTTGCACACCTACTGTGTTGAAGCCCGCCACCCATAGAACAGGACCAGCAGTGGCCTTTCCTCACAAAGTCTATCCCCCAATCCGTCCCTCACCAGGGAGCTTCCCAGGGTGGCCTGACTCAGTCTAGTCTTTCAAATATCCCACAGTTTACTCTGACACATGGCCAGGGCTGGGAGCCACGGGGCTGGGGAGTCTCAACTTCTTCATTCCACAGTTATCGCACCAATATTTATGGGGGTTCTACTATGGGTGGGTACTAGGAATGCAAGGAGAAGGAGATCAGACAAGGCTCCTGGCCTGGGGAGCCTCCTGTTTTCTGAAAGTCAAGCCATGGTACGTCCTCACAAAGGGCCCAACATTGAGTATCTTGATAAGTACCTGAATCACCCCTTGAGAGGCATGGCAGTGAGGTTAAAAAGGGGTGGACAAGATCGGCTCTGTCTCCCATCCTCTTAGGACACTCCCCAAGTCCTGTGCTATGAGGAGAGGCCGCTCGGGGGAAGAAGTGGGGATGTATCCTTCCCGTCACCCTCTCCAAAGTATCTGGATAAATCAGTGCACAAACTTCATGTGTATTTCACATGGAACGAGGACTTCCCTACCTGCCAAGCTCTAGGCTTCACATTCAAGGTCTCGTTTCATCCTCTAGAGAGCCCTAGGATGCTTCTCACTGCCTATCTTAGAAATGAAAGAAGAAACACGCCCACAGCCACACACTCTTCCCATGTGGCACAGAGGGGATCTGAACCTGTGTTGGCTCAGAGTCTTCTCTGTATCTGGACAGCCTGTCCAGAACCAGCCTCAGATGCTGGCCATATGACTAGCTTTCACATGTAAAAAGATTGTTGGTTTTTTCTGTTTTTGTTTTTTGAGACGGAGTCTTGTTCTGTTGCCCAGACGGGAGTGCAGTGGCACGATCTCGGCTCACTGCAGCCTCTGCCTCCCGGGTTCAAGTGATTCTTGTGCCTCAGCCTCCTGAGTAGCTGGGATTACAGATATGCACTATGCCTGGCTAATTTTTGTATTTTTAGTAGAGATGGGGTTTCACCATGTTGGCCAGGTTGGTCTTAAACTCCTGGCCTCAAGTAATCTGCCTGCCTTGGCCTCCCAAAGTGCTGGGATTACAGGCATGAGCCACTGTGCCCGGCTGGTTGTTGGTTGTTTTGTTTGTTTGTTTGTTTGTTTTTTCCCTCCTTGGAGACTGAATGTCGCTCTGTCACCCAGGCCGGAGTGCAGTGGCATGATCTCTGCAACCTCCGCCTTCCAGGTTCAAGCAATTCTCCTGCTTCAGCCTCCTGAGTAGCTGGGATTACAATGCGTGCTACAACGCCTAGCTAATTTCTGTATTTTTAGTAGAGATGGGGTTTTACCATTTTGGTCAGGCTGGTCTCGAACTCCTGACCTCATGATCCGCCCACCTCGGCCTCCCAAAGTGCTGGGATTACAGGCGTGAGCCACCGCGCCCGGCCTGGTTGTTGGGTTTTTAAGTGGTCTTTGCTATTTACACAGCACCTGAAAGAAAAGTTTGTGAAAATTAGGTGTTGTCTGAACTCTAGTGAGTTATGAATAGAAGACTGCAGACTTAATAATAAGGCTGGGCGTGGTGGCTCATGCCTGTGGTTCCAGCACTTTGGGAGGCCAAGGTGGGCAGATCACCTGAGGTCAGGAGTTTGAGACCAGCCTGGCCAACATGGTGAAACCCCATCTCTACTAAAAATGCAAAAATTAGCTGGGCGTAGTGGCAGGCGCCTGTAATCCCAGCTACTTGGGAGACTGAGGCAAAAGGACTGCTTGAACCTGGGAGGCGGAGGTTGCAGTGAGCTGAGACTGAGCCATTGCACACCAGCCTGGGCAACAAGAGCAAAACTCCATCTCAAATAATAATAATAATAATAGTAAAAATATTAAGTCCTTATTGAACTGCAGTTCAATAAGGATTTCATGTACATAGTATTTAATACAACCACACTGTAAGAAAAATGTTACTATACCAAATTTATGTGCAGGAATATTAAGACCCATAAAAGTAAAGTGACTTGCTAGAGAACTTGATAATGAAACCCAGGTTGTTCTAACCCCTGAGACCTTGGGCTAATCCCCTTCCCTTTACCCCAGTCTCACTGGGGTACTCTCATTTTCTTCATTTTTATCCTGTAACGAAGGAATTCGGTGGAAAATGCCTACACTCAGTTTTAAGGAAGTGTGGGCATAACTTTGCAGCACAGTTGTCAGTCTTGGATGAAGAAAGGCCTTGTTGAGTAGGTAGTGGCACAGGAGCAAAACCATGCAGTCTCAGATTCTGCCCCTGCCATTGCTGTGACATGGGATCATGTATGCAGATGTTGAGCACAGTGCCTGGGAATGGTGAGCTTTGGACAAATCCAAGTATTGGAAGTACAACATCACGAAAGCACCTGGGCCATCAGGTGGTGGCAGGGGAGGGGGAGTTTGTGGGAGAATCAGTTTGTGAAACGGGGAACTGGGCAGTGTAGGGAAGGTGTGGTGAGCCCTTGCAGGAGAAAGAAGAGGAAATTCCATAAAGGTTGGGAGGAGATACTTCTGAGCAGAAGACAGAGTGGGAGAAGGGAGTTTAATTCTTGGCAAGGAGTGAGAGACGCCAGCCCGCCCAGGAAAGAAGAGCAAGACAAGAGCCGAGGAAAAGGGGATAGAGCTCTGGTGATCTGAAGCAGAACCTCTAACGTGTGCACGGTGAAACATGAGCCTCCACTTGGGAGCTTCGTATTCCAATTCCCTTTTGTTGTTGTTGTTGTTGTTGTTTGAGACGGAGTCTCACTCTGTCACCCAAGCTGGAGTGCAGTAGGGCAATCTTGGCTCACTGCAGCCTCTGCCTCCGGGGCTCAACCCATCCTCCTATCCCAGCCTCCTGAGTAGCTGGGATTACTGGTGTATGCCACTACGCCTGACTAATTTTTGTAGTTTTAGTACAGACAAGTTTTCACCATGTTGCCCAGGCTGATCTCGAACTCCTAGCCTCAAGTGATCCGCCCGCCTCAGCCTCCCAAAATGTTGGGATTACAGGTGTGAGCCACTGTGCCTGGCTGTTTTTAGTTTAGGTAAACCCTGTATCCTGTCCAACTCTAAATTTCTGTCATTTTAAGGAGGTACAGTGGTTCATACGCATCCCTGAGTCCTGTGTAGCTAGGTATTTTATGTTGTGTGATGTCCTATAAAGAGATAGGCTCAAAGCATCATACATCAAGATTCACCCAATAGGAGGGACATCTAGAAACAAGCAGCTCAAACTGTGCTGTGGGAATAAGTGACTTACCCAAGTAAATGAACTTAGCCCTGAAAAGACAAACGTGACTTGCAGCCCACGTCATGGAGACTTTGTATGGATTTTTAGTCCTGTGTTGTTTAGACAATGTTCTGTTTAAGTAACAGCATGTGCCTAGCGGCTCCCCTGAGATCCTTGAGAAAATTAAATGATCATCTTGTGACACAGTCCTCATGCTCACATTTCTAGAATGCAGGAGAACTCAGATGCTTTGAAATGGGCATTAAAACAATTTGTTAAGAGAGTTTTAGAAGCACCAATGAAGGGGAAATATCCTACATTTACTCTGGTTGTTAAAATTTTAAAAAGGAATGGGGAGAAAGTGACAACTCTAGGAGAAAACCACAATCATAAGTTTTAATTCAGTAATTTCAAAAATAGCCATCAGAAGGTGTCTATTTTCAATTGCGACTACTCCCTTAAGGGGGTGTTCAGAAGAATGTCTGCAAAAGAGATCTTTTTAAGGGTTAGTCCTTGTCCTCCTTGTCCTGGATTTGCTCAGATTCTCGCGTTCTTTTTTCTGTCTCTGGAATTCCATAGACAGTAATTAAGGAACTGGAGGCCAGCAGGAGGTCAGAGAGCCTTCCTCAGTGAAAACAGGGATTGTTGGCCATGCACAACACTCCCTTTTTTCCTTGTGGTGAATAGGAGATTTGCTTAGAGCTGATGACTTATGCCTTTCTTGCAAGTTATGCAGTTAGCAAGCGACTGGGGAATCAGTCAGCAAGCAGAAAGAAGCTAATTGAATCCAGTGTCTTCCCCTTTCTCCTTCGGATACTGAGCTGTGACGGTGGAGCCTGCCTGATCATGTAACTCCACGGAGACATGTTCCAGGAGTGCCTAATCCTAATTTTGAGATTGCGGAGTTGATGCCACAAGAGTGAAGACACTCTCCGAGTGGGGAGGCGGGTGGGAGGTACCGGACGTCTTCAGAATTGCCCCTTAGACTTGCTAAATGCCGAAGCCGGTAAGTCTCTGAATGTGTTTAATGGGAAGGGAAGAATGTGTTTTCTGTTGCTTCAAGTAAAAGTTTTTGCTGCTCCTGCCTATGATGTTTCTCTCTCTTTCCTTCTTAAATTCCTCTAAATTTGCCCTTCTTCCTCTGTTTACTTCCCTACCTGGTAACCCTGAACTTTTTTGACTGGCATTTTCACTAGTGAAAATGCGTAACTTTTGGAGAATAGTGAATATTATTTTGAGAATTTGAGACAATGAGCATATATGGCTCAGCTGTGAATTGTGGAGGCTTTTCCTGGGGAGGACTTGCATTCAGACAGTGTTGCACATTGCTTTTCATAAGCTTATATCTGATTGGCTTCCTTCTCTTAGCTTTAAGATTAATGCTGTGGCACAGCTGACCTCTAAGCTGAAGCATATATGTCTGATCATGTGCTAGGTTAGACACACCAGTGTGAATTTCACAAGCAAGTACATTTCCAGTTTCAAATTGCTTTTCAGAAATGTTTAAATATCTCTCGGTGTTATGTGGCACCGGGGGAGATAAGTGGGCTTACTCTGGGTGTTAATTGTGACAGCGTGTTGTGTGTTTTGAGCTAGGGAAACAAGCTGAGTGAGAGTGCTTCTGCAAAGGGCAGAGTTGTAATCCTGTGATCAGCGTGGTGGTCTCAAGCGGTCCTCCGAAGGGTCTAGTTGCTCCTTGCAAGTTTGTTTTAACATTTATCGCAGCACATTGCCACTGTGCCTGCACAACTGTGCCATGTGGCTTTTGGAAAGGATTTGCTCTGCTCTCTGTAGTCCCAAGAACTGTTACAGGGTCCGGTGAAGTATCTGTTACCTACCAGCAGTGACAGGTTTACTTGGAGCAGTGAGGGGATGCGTTTAGTGAGCTCCGGGACACAAATGTTTCTACTTACAGATGCTATTCATTTTGTTCCTTTTTTTCTGATCATCCAGCGTATAGCTGTGTTATAAAAAGTTCTCCACGCTGGCTCCATGTCTTTCCTATTAGAACATTGCAGATGTGTCAAGGATACACTTGTTCCAAAAGAAGCTGGGAAGGAGGGAGGCTCCACCCTCCTCCGGGTGCCAAACGGGCCCCATAGGTTCCTCATTCAGCAGTCTGGCCGGCAAATGGTGTGCTATCTCTTTAAAGCAGCTATAGTTTTGTGTCTTGGCTTGGTCAATTTGTTATGGTTTAAAACTGTGGAGCCAGCTGTCTGCAATCTGATGTAATGTTGCTATGGAAACCAGAAATGAAACACTTAAGCATTCACCACAGAATTACTACATATAGCATTAGCCAAAGTAATTAAAAGTTGAGCCATATGGGCTTTCTGCTGGAAAAAGTCTGCAGAGGAGAGGCTGGAAATCAAATGTTTCTGTTTACAATATTGGAAATCCATTTTTCCACAATGTTTGGTGGGATAAGTTGCCTTTTTCTCTTGAAGGTTTTCTGGTGAGGAGCTGTCTGTATGATTGATTGAACTCACCTTCTCGTTTAGAAGATGAGCTATTTAACTCTGACCCAGAGTGGGACAAGGGAGGGGAGGCCACACTATCTCATGTTTGAATGTGTGTGAATATATACTTTTATTTTTTAACTTTAGTTTATTTAAAACCTGTTCTATAATAGTGCTGAGCCTATTTCCTAAAATCAATCATTTATTTTATATACAATGCAGATTTCCTCTTATCTTCTACAAAGTTCTTCACATAGGAAGATTTCTTTTAAAATATACATAGTATTTGAATTTAAAAATTATATATTTTTTGATATTTATAAATATAAAAATTCTCAAGCCCCCATCCCTAGTGGTATATTTCCTGAATAAAAAGACATGCTGGCCGGGCATGGTGGCTCACGCCTGTAATCCCAGCACTTTGAGAGGCCAAGGTTAGGTAGATCACCTGAGATCAGGAATTCAAGACCAGCCTGGCCACCATGGCAAAACCTTGTCTCTACAAGAATACAAAAATTAGCTGGGTATGGTTGTGTGTGCCTGTAATCCCAGCTACTCGGGAGACTGAGGCTGGAGAATCGCTTGAACCCAGGAGGTGGAGGTTGCAGTGAGCCGAGATCGCGCCATTGCACTTCAGCCTGGGAGACAGAGCAAGACTCCGTCTCAAAAAAAAGAAAAAAAAGAAGGACCTGCTATGTTATTTTCAGCATTTGGGAAGTAGAATATACTTAAAAAGAGAAATATGACATGAGAAATTCAAGATTTACTCTCCAGTTTAGAAGAAATGCAAGCCTTTTACAGCGTTTTTGTGTTAAAACAGCTGGAGAGAATTTTTCAAAGGCAAATATTTCACAACTCTTTTTTCCTCCGTACTCAGTAGGAAATGAGAAGTCAACACCTCTCCATCAATATCATGGATGGAGCAATATATTCTTGGGATAGGTTGTTGAACTCAAGTAACTTCTAGCCTGACTTCTAGGAAAATTTCTGTTTAATACACACACACACACACACACACACATACATTTCTTGGATGACCTGGGTTTTGTGTTGCATTTTTCTTCATATAAATTGTGCCACATCTATCTTGTCTAGTGTCCAAAACATAATCATGGAAAAGAAGGACTTGGTTGCCATGGTTTGTGATTTGTCAATGACAAACACCTCCAATCTTGATTTTTCTAGAAAAATAAAAATAGCATTAAATCAGAGGTATAAAGAAGTATAATTCGAAGGTATAATTCAAAGGTATGTTTCTCAAAATTAAATGGAACTTGTGAAAACAATTAAATAAGTACCTGAAACATGTTATTTTTTGCCACAGTGAATCTGGGCAGAGGAAACTAGGACTTTATGAGGAAGGCAACACCTTTAAATCTACTGTCCTGGTTTAACTATTTTGATTTCTCCTTGGAAAGTTCACTCTACTGCATATAATGATTTGTGTCTTTGTGGACTAAAATTTTTGTATTACTTTTTTCTATACCCCATTTCTCTTCTTACTGCCCACTATCCCATGCATGCACATACCCACACCACCACCACCAACCAGCAAACTAGGTATGAGGTATACACGTCAGTAATTTTCATCCTATAACATAGCTTCTTATATTTTGATTACAAACAATCTGTACCTATTTCATTTTCATTTGATTTCAACATTTTTAAATGTGAGGGTTAGAGACATATTCTAAGTTTGTCCCATTGATAGTTATAGAGACTTTCTGTAACATAATGTTGATTATTCTTCCATTAGAATTGCTTGGCTTTTGAGCTACATCAAGAGGGCAGAATGTTTTTAAATGTTTATATGTAATTCCATGCACTGTGGGTTTTTCAGGTGCTGGTTACCCAGAATGAGGGTTAACCAAGTTCTCATTCCTCTGGTTGACCGCTCCAGCCGTTTCATCACACGTCAACAATCCAGCCAAGTAGAAATGAAACTCAAACTAGACAATACCATTCTGTATTAGGAACTACATTTATTATTCTAACTTTTTTTTTTATTTTCAGTTTTAAGCCTAATTGCCAGCATCCAGTGTAGCTTCTCCCCTGAGAGTCCAGTTCCCATTCTTTATTACCAGGTAACCAGTACTTAGCTTTAATTCTGAGACTTGCAGGCAACATTTGATCTAGGAATTTTAGAGAAATTGGACATAGATATCGATACACTTTACAGAAGAGAAGTCTGAGAAACACTTTTGCCTGATGACTTGCTGATGTTAGGTTTATAGTTAACCGTAAGTGGGTAAACAGTTTGCTGATAGTCATACAGGGAGAAAGTATCATGGCTCCGTGCCTTGAGTTCCAGGGTGAGGACAGAGGCCAGGAAATCAGTTGTTTACCTCCCTTACTATCCTTGTACTAATGTTTGTGCCATAGTGCAAAGAGGACTCACGACGTGCACCATTTTTATGCTTAAGTAGCGCATAGAAACTCTACCTCTTCTTCTCTTGAGGTATTATCTGCAACTCTTGCTTATCTGTTTTATTGTCTGTAACACTGAGATTAGTGAGAGCTTTTCTTCAGGAGAAAAGTCTCTGCATTAGACTTGTGTTCAGAGATGTGGCTTGTTTTTGTTTTGTGTGTTCGTTTGGGGCATTTGTCTTCCTACGATTCCATGAACGGGGTTGGAGGAAATGGAGAGAAGGTTGTTGTCAAGACATGCGATGTGAGCTGGAATTGCTCATCCGCTGCACAGGGTGTGCCGAGGCGGCTGCTCCCAGGCATGCCCACGCACCCGTGCTGCACGCTCATTTAGCCGGAGACCTCTTTTGCTGTTTCACATTTTGAACAGATAAAACAGAGGAAGCTGCATATTGAATGTTGGAGCTGACTTAGAAATGAAGCCCTCATTTCGTTCACAAGGAAAGGATTGTTTTTAGCCTGGGTCCCTGCTGCAGAGAGAGATTTTTTTCCCTCTCTCTGTAATGTTTGATACTTGAGGGAAAACAGCTGGGCCTGAGCATGCTGACTCCCTGCAAAGTGCAACGGGCTGTGGGGAATATGGACTGTACTGTATGGCTGAAAGGTCAGCCTTTTCCCTTGTCTCTCTTGGAGGAATGCAGGGTCTGTCCTCACATTCGCCTTGTGATCCCTTAGAAGGAGCCGGGAGAGGCGGAAGGGCTGGCTGCAATGTGGCAGACAGTCTTAGCCAATGGGATGGAAGAGGCTGTTTGCATCTCTTTCCCTTTCCTGCCCTGCTGTTTTTGATTTTTGGGGGAGGGCTGGAAAAAGTCAACAGGATTTTGGTTTGGAGAAGTAGTTGATGACCACGTCCTGATGGGCCAGACAGATGAGAGCCTGACCCAAACCACAGCAGTGAAACTGGAATTACAGGGCCAGCGTTGGAGGGAGAATCCTGCCGGAGTCCTCCTAAAAGAGGACAAGGAAGTAGTTGAGATAGATGCCCCCACAGGCCAGTTGAGGGCAAGGATGTGCGTTTCGGTGCCTAGGACCTAATTCTACCCTGAATTAGACCTTAAGATGGTATGTGGTGCTTTGTAAACCTCTTGGGCAAATTTGTTGGTTCCCCAAGTTCAGCAACAGAGCTGCCAAGGATCAGACTGGCAGCAAGGCCAGCTACATCCAGCCGCACAGGCAAAGCTTGGAGCAATTACCTGATTAACTTTTCCTTTGTTTCTTTGCCAGTCAAGAGAACAATCGGATGATGAGACCGAGGAGTCGGTGAAGTTTAAGAGGTTACACAAGCTGGTAAACTCCACTCGCAGAGTCAGAAAGAAACTAATTAGGGTGGAAGAAATGAAAAAACCCAGCACTGAAGGAAAAAAAAAAAAAAAAAAAGGCAAACTCCACCCTGGTTATTCCAAAAGAAATTATTTGGGGTCAGTTTCTCAGTAGAAAAGGGATACGATTTCAAGTGGAAAATGCATTGAGCTCTGGCTAACTCTGGCAGAACTGTGCCTGCCAGAAGAGTGATGCTTAGATGCGATGATGTGATGGAATGAAGGGTCCTGGTGTCAGGCATTTGGGGTGCTTAGTCATTTAAATTTAAAAGACAGGAAATGGAAATTTTCTGGAGGTGTAGTGTAGCTTCATGTATGAGCTTATACCATTTTATATAAACTTTATAACTTTTTCACATGAGTCTCCAATCCCAAAAAGGACTATGGTTCTTGCTCAGTGAATTTAGTTCAGATTTCATATACGTACATTTTGAAGAAATGCCTAACGATCAAAGCACCTAATATCCCTTTCAATTTCTCAGGGATGATTTGTTCTTCCTGTAGAGAGTCTCAAGTCTCAATTCAAATGGGGGCTTTAAGGACCTAGGATTCTAAGGGAATCTTTAAGATTTGTATTGCTGGAGTTAGCCAGGTGAAACAATAATGTCAAAAGAGACATCAACTTGGATTTATTGAAATGGATAGTTAGCCTTTGAAGTATAATTATGACAGTTCAAATCTCAACCTTATTCATCTCTCTTGTTAGTAATGTGCATTTGCAGTATCTTATAAATTCTCCCCAAAAAGGTAAAATAAAAAAATAAGATTTTTCTGTTTGAAAAGTGATAATAATTGAATTGGATAAAAACACTGGAAAGAATATGCTTTTAAAAAAAGCACATTACTTGTTAAAATGTCATATCTACATTGTGAGGAATTCCAAATTTTAACATGTAGGTTTTAACATTATTTTTGTAGAGGCATTTTTGTTATATAGAAATAAAATAAAGTCATGTAAAGAAATGAATTTCCCCTTATTTGCAAAGATAAGGTTTTTTTGTTTGTATTGCTGCTTTTAATTTGTGTTTGCTATTATTCATGGGTTTAAATCCCTTAGAATAATACTGAAGCTAAGTGGGTAACTCTGAGAGAATGGGGATTAGAAGGGAAAAGAAAAACATAAGGAGAGAAATCAGCTTTATGGCCAATTTCGTAAACTAGGGTTGTTTTCAATTCTGGGGTTTCATAAGGGTATCTTTTTGCGTGGTAATTCTGTTTACATTTGGATGCAATGCTGATTTTACGTTTGGGTGTTTTAATACCTGCCCACCAGTTGTGAATTCCACAGTATTGAATGTACCCTGTGGCGACCGTTACTGCAATCACAGACAGTGTCAGTTGGTACTGTTAGGGAGAACCATATGGGATTGCCAACATTCAACTTTAAGGGCACATTTTGTAACAAATCTCATGAACACTCGGCCAAAATCAAGTCTCAAATATAACAAATAGATGGGTGGGGTTCATCCGTAACTGAGATAATGTGGGTAAAGTACCTAGTCCTGGGCCTGTTTTCCAGTGGGCCCTTCACACCTGATAGTGGTATGTTAAGGCAGCCTTTCCACTAGAATAACATGATTAAAAATACAAACATTGTAATTTGCATATTTATGTCAGAATACATCAGTCCAACTATCTTTGAGAGGCATCAGTTGAAAGGGAAAAATATACCAAAAGGGGTAACTCTAGAGTAAAAAGTAATAACCATATGGAATTCTGGCTCTGAACTTTAATTTATCTGGGCACAAATCAGGCTTCACAGATGGAAGATGGATTTAGTGAGCTCCAATCCTAAGGTACACTCTGGCATCTGATGAGTCAGGGAGCTGAGTTGCCATTGGCCAAGCTCACCGTCTTCTCAGGAGAGGCCCCAGGTGTGTGTGTTGCTCAAGGCGCCTGCTTTGGGTTACCTCCCAATTCCCTGCTAAACTGGAACTTCCTCCAACCCCTGCACAACAGAGAACTCTCTGAGGGTCCTCACTGGCAGTGGTACTTGGAAGAGGCTACCTTGGCCCCTGTCCATCTCGCAGAGCAGGAAGGATTTATACTCCAGTAGGCACCCCCCCAACTCCCCCGCCCTCGGACTTACAAAGGGTTGATCCTTTAACTTCCTGCGTGCCTGTGCTGATACCAAGTTGTCTGCATGATAATTATCACACACTGAGGGCATGCCACGGGCCAGGCACTTTCCCAAACACTTTAGATTTTATGTTCTCTTTAATGTCATCCTCAGAATAGCTAGCAGAAATAAGCACTTACACCATCCTCATTTCACAAATGAGGAAACTGAGACTCAAAGAGGCTAAGTAATTGACTCCTGGCCACTCAGCCAGCCAGCAGAAGGCCCAGCAAGATGTCCAGGCAGCCTGCTTCCTGACGCAGCGTGTTCGCACTCTGCTGCCACCTCTCTCCCCCACCAGGTCTGAAGTCCTTAGAAAGCCAGGAGAGAGATCAGTTCTTCACCCACTCTCACCCTTGCACCCTGGGTTTCAAGTCCTTATCCTGGCATGGACAACCCTGGCCAATCTTTAATCTAGGCTACATCAGTGCCCTTTACCTGCCCATTTCTGTGTCTTTGCCGTAGAATGGACACCCTTCCTTCCCTCATTGCTCGCACTCAGTTCTCTCCAGGAATGAATCACCAGTTTTGTAGAAAGCTTTTCAGCTCATACAGCACCTTCACATCACTCTTTTATGAGGATAATGTTTACTGTTATCATCACAACAGCTTTGCCAGGGATATTACGGAAAGATAGGTAGGCATTATTACAGATGAGGAAACAGAGCCTCAGAGCCAGGAAGTAATTGCCCAAGGTTATGGAACTGTGAGTGGCAGAGTTGAGCTGGATGCAGAGCATACCCCTGAGTTCCTGGCATTAAGTCAGCCCATAGCCTACCTCTCTCCTCCTGCCAAAATCACCTTGCCTTTGGTAAGCCGGTCTCAGCTGAAGAAGATAGATGGAGGCCTTCATGTGAAGCAAATCCCAGCAAATGTGATGGAGTGAGCTCACCTTGATGGTCACTCTTCCAGTAGGAGAGTTGTATGCTTAAGTCAGAGAAGGATGAGAGAAGAAATGCTCCAAGTTCAAGCAGTCCAGGTCAAGGTTGGGATTCCAGGCCACTGGTCAGGCCCAGTGCACTACAGCCTGCATTACAGGAGGCCTACCCTCAGCAGCAGCAGATGCAGCCTCTTGGGAAGCATTTACTACATATCCCTCACAACCCCTTACCAGATGCTGACTTTCCTGAACCCGAGAATAGAGCTACATTTGTCATGAACATGCGTTCACCAGCTGGTTCCAGACTCAGATGTGACACCAAAGTATTGGAATCTCTGACAACAATCCTAAGCGCAGAGCCCAGAAAATGTCCAAAACAGCTGCTGAGTGACAGATCCTTAGGATACGCAGGGTGGACTCACCTGAATTCTCTGAAACCCCTTAGGACTGTGGGTGGAGAAGGGCCTTTGCATATTTGCATGGACACCTGGGCAGATGGTGAAGCCACAACCACACTTGACTTCTTTAATAGAGAAGTCCGTGGTTGGGCTGCCCCTGCCACAGGTTGTGCCTCTAGTCTTGGCTCAGTCACTTCTTCTTGAAAGTGGAGGGTAGACTGTAACTAGAAGAGGTTGCCGTTTTTATTTCCAACAGCATAAGAACCCTTGGTCTTCACACCTTGTCAGTCAGGTGTCCTGAGGAAGGAGCGGGAAACTTCCAGGTTATTTGTACCCTGCCTCTGGGCTGGTGAATTTCTGTTAGAACCCCAAATCCTGCCTTTAAAGTCCCCCTGAAAGATCCCTGAACAATTCTTCAGGGGACTATGGGCCAGGCAGATTTTTACATCTTTTTTCCCACTTCCCACCCTCCCCACCACCGTCTGCTGGACATGAATGTAAAGTTGACCTTTGGTTGTATTTAATAGCAGCAATTCTTTTTGTTGTTGTTGTTAGATTTGTACCTATAAATCCCATCAATTGGGGAAGTAAGCCATTTTTAGAATTTTAAAGGACTGCTGCCGCCGTTCTTTCCCCCTCTGAGTTTTGCTCTGAACTGAGCATAGCTCCCCTTTTTCTCTGACATTTACCACACACTGGCGCCCTCGTCCCAGCTGGTATATTTAGTGCCATCCTTCTGTTCCAAGGAACTTTTCCTTTTTTCCTCTTCACAATTCAGCGGGTGGAAAGCTGCAGAGCTCAAAGTTTCCCTATAATTAAAGGGACACAGCCAGTTGGGATCGCTACACCCACAGTTTGACCTACTTCTTTTTTCACATCTGTTCACATAACACATGCGGAAAAGAACTCGGTTTTCCTGCCAGCAAGTCCAAACCTTTCCACTGGGCTCTGGAGGGCTTGGCTTGCCACCTGGCTCCAGTGAGGGCTTCAAGAGCTGGAATCCCTGAGACCAGTGGGACCCTGGAGCTGCCTGCGTGTCAGGGCCCTTAAACGCCCTTGTTGCTTCCTAGCAAGGCCTGAGTTGATGGGAGTATCTGGCCGGGATCACCGAGTTTCCTGACTTTTTACATTTGGCCTGTCAGCTGGAGATGATTTGTCAGTCACATTTGCAGGATACAACCCTTTATAGTGTTTCTCCCCACCAAAACTTCCTTGGAGATTTAATCGCTCAAATGGCATATGTACCAATAAAACAATCACTGTCAGCCACATGACATTTATCACACTCCAACTATAAAAAGTCACCAGAGCCAACATAAAGGAGTGCCTTTCAGAAGGGGGAAAGATCCTGATTCCTAGTTTCAGAAGGTTGCATTTACAAACTGGGAAGGGCATTATCTCGAAATGCTAAGGCATATTGTGATTATGGCTAGCTTAGATTTTGCAAATGGCATTTTAAATACGACTGTGAAGGTGTTAGGTCTACAAAGATATTTAAAGAAGAAGAAAACACATCTGAAACCTTTTAACGTTGAGCTCATGTGAAACCATATATTTTCACTATATATTTTCATTTTTCTGTACATATGTAAGTGGGAGCTGGGTTTATAAAGAGGGTCATGATACGGAGAAAGATATTGCTGTGGGCTAGCTATCTATATGGGCTAGCTTATTTTTTGCAGGGTGGTGGGTGTAAAGAAAGACATATGCAAGAATGCAAAGGTGTGTTCACAAGAGATTCTGTTGATTTCCCTCCAGGTGGGGAGGAGCACGTGTTCGAGAATTCGCCGGTCCTGGATGAACGGTCCGCCCTCTACTCTGGTGTGCACAAGAAGCCTTTTTTCTTTGATGGCTCTCCTGAGAAACCTCCCGAAGATGACTCAGACTCTCTCACCACGTCTCCATCCTCCAGCAGCCTGGACACCTGGGGGGCTGGCCGGAAGTTGGTCAAAACCTTCAGCAAAGGAGAGAGTCGGGGCCTGATTAAGCCCCCCAAGAAGATGGGGACATTCTTCTCCTACCCAGAAGAAGAAAAGGCCCAGAAAGTGTCCCGCTCCCTCACCGAGGGGGAGATGAAGAAGAGTCTCGGGTCCCTGAGCCACGGGGTAAGTACGGATGGTGTTTGCTTCTATGACAACCACCGTCGCAGGCACCACCTTCTGGTGTCCCTGGAGGAGTTTCAGAGTGTCCGGAAGCAAATCCGCTTGAAGAAAACGGATACTAATTATTCCTGTTCCAGAGCTTTTCTCTGCCAGCGTCCCTCCAGAAAAGGCATCACCAGCACCACCTGTGACCTGCAGCTGCTCCGGCAGAAAGGCAAAGGGGGCGGGAGCTGTGGCTTCCCCGGCAGGAGGGTGCGCGGGCGCACCTCGGTCAGCGAGTTCAATATCACCTACGTGGTGGAGAGGAGCCTGTACAGCCACCTGAACCTGACCCAGCTAGTGCGGCCTGCCTCAGACAGGACCCTGAGCAAGGCTGAGAGACAGGACCTGAGGCGGTGCCTGCTGGAGGAGGATGAGGAGGCAAAGAGGAAGTGGGCCGCCACGGTCGACCGCTGTACTAAAAGGGTTCTCTTGAGAATCCACCAGAAGTCTGTGAGTCGCAAAGATGGTCCCGAGGACGGCCTTGTCATTTCTGTGATGTGCAGTCAAGCATTATGGCCTTTCTTCTGCAGGGACTGACTTTCTCCCCTCTCTCCTGCTCATGACGTCAGGGCACATCCCACCATCACCTTCAATTTCAAATCCTGCTTTCACTTCCAGGCAGCTTTCACCTTCTCTTCCATTTCTCCTCTTGTCAGATGAAACTGTTTGAGTGCCCATTAAAATAAGCATTGAAGCTGATCCAGAGAGGGGCTTCCAGGGTACAGGGGTGGGGTTTGGCTGCCTCCAGGAGTGGCTGTCTTGATTCTCGGCCATTGTGTCACTTGACCTCAAAGAAGCTGATTCAAAACAGAAGGGCATTTCATCCTGGAAAGAGATGCTTGCTCTTGGTTTTAAAATTAAAACAATAGGAGCAGGCTCATGGAAAAACTGCCATCATCACAGTCACCAATTCGGTAATTTGAAAACATTATAAAGCACATTTATATTATTAGTAGAGGCAAGCAGAAAGTTGGTAAATCTAATAACAAAAATGGGAGCCTTTTTGTTTTACTTAAGTCTATTCAATGTTCTTATCTTTATAAACGAATCAACATTTGAAAATGCCTTCCCCTAGCCTATAGATTCTTCTGTACTCAGCAAGGAATGAAGTACTCACTTTGAAAGAATAGGGGATGATTTTCATTTTTAATACTGGCTGATCAGAGACCTAGTAAGATTTATTTTCAAGGCATGATTTACTTTGAACTTCAGAGTATAGATATTTTTCCTTCTGAAATTCCCACCTAACTTTGAGTTTGCACAGTGGCCCATATAAAATGGTGCAAAATGAGGAAGTAGAGCTCTTGGCCCGCTGTCACCTGGCACCTTGCTTGATCTGCTCAGGACGGTTGGCTGTGGGCCCTTTTAAAGATCTGAAAGAGTAGAGTATCCTTCAATAGTGGTTTTCCCAGGGGGCCTTCACATTCATGAACAGGATGTTCTTCCCCAGACGATTAGTGTAATTTAAATTCATTCAGTCGGGTTCTGCTTTTGTGAAAGTAAAGACGGATTGGTCAATGCCATTCTTAAAACGACCTTCCCTGTTGTAAAAGAATCGTTAGGTCCTTCCTAGCCCCTGGATTTTCCAAGTATTTCCACGTGTTGACTTCCTCCCTAGATCTTATTTTCTGTCCTTTCATATTCGTGTAATTCTTGCAATACTTTTAATACTGCTAGTATGTAGCGGGAACTTTTCTTCTGTCTCTTTCTGTATCATGGCAACAGTTTTTCATTGATTGAGTTTTTGCTTTAGAATAACAATTCTCTTTCTCGCTCTTTCAGCCTCTGGTTTGCTCTGACTCACAGATATTTTGAAAAATAACCAGTCTTAGTTTTATGTATTTATTTTTTACTTTCAGAAGTGTTCTGCCCAGTTCATCTGCTCTTGTACCTTTTGACATGACCTTGATAGAACAGACCCACTTCTTCTGTTAATTGATGACTCACCTCTGAGTTTACATCATGTAATACTGAGAATTTTCCCAATTTGAGCACCTTGAATTGTTGATGTGCCTCTCATGTTACTTATTGTCAGATTCATACTATAACTCCGTGAGGGCTTTGTCTCTAGAAGTTATATTTCTGGGATTTGTGCTAGCTGGCATTGTGGACCAGTGATTAATTCTTCACTGACATTGAGTACAGACATCTGGGCAAGCTCATTTCCAGGCACCACCCCCACCTAACGTGCTGTTGTGTAATCCCTATCTCAATTATCAGTCTGAAGCTGAGTATTTTTAAAATACTGTGAGCCTGAGACACTAATGGACAGTTTCAACACTTGTAAAACTATGTGTTCAATAGGAAGTTATATATTTGCATATTCCTTTTCTTGTAGTACAGTTGTACAATCAAAATTTAACTTTCTAATTATCCAGAGAATGTAAGAGGAAATAAGCATTCTATCTTACAATAGAAATAACTTTTTTAAAAAGGGACTAATTTTATTTCTTTGCTAGATTTATTTAAAAAGTTATTTTCCATTCTCCTTGTCAGGTATTTCTTTCATTTTATCTAAAAGTTTCCTTTATTCTTCAACTTCAATCTCTTTGTCTGTCAAAAATGCCATATTTGCTTGATGAAACCTCAGGGAAATGATAATGCTTTGTATTCACTGGAAGTGGTCACTTGTCTCATATTTTATTTGATCATTCAATTTTTGTTTGAGAGAACAGACATGCATGACATTTTGCAATTTTGTCCATTTTTAAATTCAACCCCAAAACATGTGTTTCCAACTGCATGACCATTCCATTGACTAGCCCTCCTCATCCCAAGCATCTATCTAAAGTGTTTTTATAATTATCAGTATAGGAGGTGTATGAACTAACAAAATTTAATTTAGGCTTCATTTATTTAGGTCATCAACATCAAAGGCTGGTTGATATACTGATTTATTTTTTATGAGTCTCTTTACAGACCATTTTCTCTTTTGAAGGAATGCTGTTAAAGAACTACTTGATCTTATAGAAAAAGCTAGAAATTAATTCAAGCAATCTTTATTGTTACATTCTTTGTCACTCCTCCACTGTTAAAAAGAATCAATTCCAGATATCTTAGTCTATCATTGGAAGAGGTTTCAGTTGGTAGTTAAGAAAACTAGTCCATTCTTTAAGTTTTTCATTTTAGAAATAAAGGCATACAATAGGCATATGACGCGCCACTGCACTCCAGCCTGGACGACAGAGCGAGACTCAGTCTCAAAAAATAAAAATAAATAAAAAAAAGAATCCGTAAGTTTTTAAAATTGTTTCCTTTTATATTTTAAATTTATTTTATATAGCCATGACTACCTTTTAGGTATGTCAACTTATTCAATTGTGTATTTATATTTCAAATGTTTTGATGAAACTTCTTCATACAGAAATAGTAAATAGAGAGAAATATGTTGTTAATGGATAGGAAGATTCAGTATCATAAAGTTTTTTTTTTTTTTTTCTGGAATGCAGTGGCATGATCTCGGCTCGCTGCAACCTCCGCCTCCCTGGTTCAGGCGATTCTCCTGCCTCGGCCTCTGAGTGGCTGGGACTACGGGCGCACGCCATCACGCCTGGCTTATTTTTGTATTTTTTAGTGGAGATGGGGTTTTGCCATGTTGGCCAGGCTGGTCTCGGACTCCTGACCTCGTGATCTGCCTGCCTCGGCATTCCAAAGTGTTGGAATTACAGGCGTGAGGGATTGCAGGTGTGAGCCACCGCACCTCGCCATAACTTTTTTTTTTTTTTTAACTTTAAATGTGTCTGTGGACTGGGCACGGTGGCTCTCGCCTGTAATCCCAGAACTCTGTGAGGCCGGGGTGGGTGGATTGCTTGAGTCCAGGAGTTCGAGACCAGTGTGGGCAACGTGGCGAGATTCCATCTCTGCAAAACAAATGCAAAAAATTACCCAGGCGTGGTGTCAGGGGCCTGTAGTCCCAGCTACTCGGGAGGCTGAAGTGGGAGCATCACCTGAGCTCCGGAGGTTGAGGCTGCAGTGATCTGAGATTTCCCCACTGCACTCTAGCCAGGCAACTGAAGGGAGACCCTGTCTAAAAAAAAAAAAAAAAAAAAATTACCTGTGAATATAAAGCAGTTTGGATAACTATCCTAATAGATAAGTTTTAATAATACTTACACAATTCCTAAAATGTGTTTAGAATTGTAAAAAGTCAAAAATTAGCAATAGTTTTTTGAAAAAGAATAAAGAAGAGAGACTTTGATTATTAGGCACTGATAATTTTAAAAAGCTAAATTAATTTTAAAAATATGGTCTCAGGATATAAATAAAAAGCTCAATGAGAAAAAAAGAAACACGTGAACTTAGAAATAGGCTTTACAGATATGGGAATGAGTGCTTGATAGTTGATAGGGTTTTGATGGATGACAAAAAATACAAAAAACAAAACATTTCATCAAGGTTTTATAAATGAGTGCATTTAAATTTTAATATTTCTGATAAATAGTATGTCAAAGAATACTATAAATGCAATGAAGAAAGATGACAAAACATGCAACTAACAAACGATTTGTAAACAAAATACAAAACGGAAAGCAAACAGAAATGATTCAGTAGAAAGAAACTGGTAATATATATGTAAATAGGCAGTTCACCTCGAAAGCATGTGGAACTTCCAAAAAAGAAACAGAAAAATACCTAACCCATTTCTTAATCATGTATGTACAACTAAGATAACATTTTACCAGTTCGTAACTGTAAGATTGTTAAAAATTAGTATATATTTTAACAAGTGTTAACAATAAAAATTGGAAATTGGGCCTGTTATACATTTCCATTGGGGATATAACTTGCTAGTGCCACTTTGGAGAACAATCAAGCAGTCCTGACAAAAATAATATATGCATATCCTAGGACCAAACAATTCTGTTTCTTTCTGCTTTCCCTAAAGACGTTTTTGAGCACGTGTCCAAGGATATTTATTGTAGCGCTGTTTGAAAGCAAGGTGCTGTTGAAGATATAACTTATTCAGTAAGGAATGGATAAATATACCATGACTGATTTATGATAGAACACTTCAGCAATAAAAAGAAAAAGTTACCTCTTTGTAGAAGCATGGGAAAATTAAGAAAGATAATTCTAGTAAAAACGCAAGTTGAAAAAAAATGATTGTAATAGCGTGGTATCATTTATATACTGTTTTAAAGTACACAAGAAAGAATGTACTGTCTATGCACAAACATTTGTAATAAAAGCATAAAAATAAAAAAAAATAGGCATATGAAAACTTAAATGAGATTCTAATTTATTGCAGTCATAGTTTCCACATAAATTCTTTCTCAGTTATTTCATATGCATCAGAAATAACTTGGGCTCCAACATTGCAGTAGATGCTGTAGTTTAAAGCAGGGACATGCAAAACCATACAATAATGAGGCATCTGGGCGCCATACCGTGTCTGTGAAGCCCTGAGTCACAGGAAAGAAACTAGAATAAAATCACTGCTTTTGCAAGAAGGAGGAAATGTACATGGCATTATAAGCTGGAAAGAGAAAGTTAATGTTAAAAATTAGCCTTGAGAGGTGGTCATAGCATTGCTTACCCAGTTAGGTGATTTGGTGAATATATTTGTGTAGAAAGGTTTTTCTCTTTCTATAGAACAGATATAGGTCCAGTTAAGTTGACGATAAAAGAAATCACATTGCTCATTGATATTTTATATAGAATTAGGATAATGTCTATTAGAAAATAAATCGGTAGTAGATTATTTAAAACAGCAGCAGCAGCAGCACTGGTGAAGAAGAACAGCTCTGAGTCATCCTGATGTCGGTTGTCATGAAATGCTTTCCTTATCTCTTGGCCTTCCTCTGTACCCCAGTGGCCATCTCTCACTTTGTGGCCTATTCCTGGTGTGCTCCGATTTTATAGTTGAACTCCCAGATTAGATTGTAAGGCCCAGAACAAAGCTCCACCTCTGCATTTGCATATTTATAATGTTAACTAAGCCTCAACTTCAGTATAACAGCTGCCAGGATGACTACCACATTCTCAGTACAGCCTTAATGAAAAGTAATGGAAGAAACCAGCATTTCGTAGAGTGCCTTGTGCCAGGCAGTGCGCTAGAAGGCTTCAAACATGATATAAGTATTATTTTAATAATAAATCTAAAGCTCAGAGAGTGTAAGTACTTTACCTGAGATCACACAGCAAGTAAGTGGCAGAACCAGAATTTGTGTCTAGATTTTTGTGATTTCAAAAACCTAGACATTTTCCTTCTAGGATGTTTCTACTTTATCAATTCAGTTAATTATATATATATATTTTTTTTTAAATAAATAAGCCATGCTTATAGTATATTAGGTTGGTGCAAAAGTAATCAAAGTTTTTGCCATTGAAAATAATGGCAAAACCGCAATTATTTTTGCACCAACCAAATACATTGTACTTTTCTGTTCATTTCTTCCATTTAATAGCTGTTCATTAGACTTCTCTGAGAAGCTGGTAACACAAAATATTGAACCCTGAATCTACAATTAAACTTTCATTACTGATGTTTAAAAAAGAGAATTAGTTGTAACATTAATGTGCGTTGCGGGACGCAGGGTGGTCGCTCAGAGGCTTTTACTAGAAAAACAACAGTGAATTTGAACCAAGTTCTGCAAATACAGAAATCACTAAGATATAAGCAGTTGTGTGAAGTTTTGCAACCACCTAAAAGGACAATAAAGTTTTCATTGTTTATAACATCAGCATTTTTCCTATTGAAATTAAAGAGTGTGGTCAAAGACAGTCACCGATTCATCCGTTTTCTTTCTGGGCAAATGTGGCATCTTCATTCACCGAGAGAAAAGGGTCATCGTTACTTAACTTGGTCAGTTAGATGGGAAAGTTACCAGCGTTTTTGGCTAGCATGGGGAAGCAATGAGTGAGTAATTCTCTTGGCCTGATTGGACAACTATAAACATAACCTTTCCCCCTCCTCTTCTCAGCGATTTAAAACTAAACAAAATGAAAGTCTGTTTGAAAAGCTTGCTGTTGGTGTCAGAGCCATGGGATTTTAGACCTGGGTTTTCAGGATGCCTGAGCACATGGATCCTCTAACACATATCCCTTCATTATCTCTACTGAACGTAGCTGATGTTAGGGGAAGTTCTGTGCTGGGGACGGGGAATCTCACAGCACTGGACTCATGGAGGGTTTTTTTGTTGTTGTTGTTTAGGCTTTTTTTAAGCGGTTGGTTTTTGCATGTTAAGAGGATTCTAGACTTCTGGGGTAGGCAAAGTTCCAGTGGCCTGTGAAAGGGAAAAATGAGTGAAGTTTCCTTACGACATGACTCATGTGTTTTTTTCTCATCATTTCTCGTGTTCTACTTTCATCCTGTACACATATTTGTGATTCAGAGATGTCCTGCAAATGGGGACTGTTGGGTTGGTGCACCGCCGGCTGGCTTAAGCATAACTGGAGTTTTTCTGCCCTGCCCTCTTTTCCACAGAGAACCTGCAGTTTTGGAGGATTTGACTTGACAAATCGCTCTCTGCACGTTGGCAGTAGTAATTCTGACCCAATGGTGAGTAGCGTCAGAGGAAAGCAAAAGATATGGATTCAGGTGATGAGGCTGACATATGTTGACCATTGAGCATCTTTGAGAACTGATAGTGGGTACTGTTTTCCTTGGTAATCCTCAGGCACATTTAGAGAAAAGCTCTATTTCACTCACTTTACGGACTCCACCATTCCACATGGAATGAATAATGACCACTCTCGCTGCCGTCTCCTTCCCTGAGTAGCACAGTTCCTTTAGTGCCTTTGCTTCCGGTTTTCTTGAAGTAACAAATCCAGATAAGTCTGGCCTCTGTGGTCTGAGTCATTTTGCACATGGCCTTTTCTTCTTGCTAGTTTCTAGCACGTAACTACGACACACACATAGTGCCACGAAGTGGAGCCCTGTGGGTATGTGCTGGCATTTTGGAACACCAGTCTTATTATAGGCCCAGTATCTGGCCCCACATGGCCTATACTAAGCCTAGGGTTTTGTGGTCTGGGGTGTCCTGGAGTGAACTTAGTCTCCGTGGGACCAAAGCAGACTAGACCCCTCAGGGATCTGGTGTCAGGCCCAGGTGTCTGCCCCCTCAGACCTGCTTTGAGGTCATAGTCTAGGGACAGGCCACCACAGTGGAACTTTAGGGAACAAGTTTCGTTCCCTAAAGTTTGCTTTCTCAGACCCCAAGGGTGAAGGTGAGTCCTTTTTTTTTTTTTTGAGACAGAGTCTCACTTTGTACCCAGACTGGAGTGCAGTGGCACAATCTTGTCTTGTCTGCAGTCTTGTCTCACTGCAACCTCCGTTCCAATGTAGCAGTTCTCCTGCCTCAGCCTCCCAAGTGGCTGGGATTACAGGCATATGCCACCATGCCCAGATAATTTCTGTATTTTTAGTAGAGATGGGGTTTCTCCATGTTGGCCAGGCTGGTCTTGAACTCCTGACCTTGTGATCCACCCGTCTTGGCCTCCCAAAGTGCTGGGATTACAGATGTGAGCCACTGCGTCCGGCCTTTGGTGAATCTTATATATAGTTTAGTTTGTCCTTTGCATTGTGTCATAAAACTGTAAAATGAAGATTTCATGTTTCGTGTTTGTTACGATCATGTGTCAGCTAAAATACCCACCTGGGATGTATATGAAATGTTTTGAAAATTTCCTGGAAGAAATTTAAACTATTTTATTTGACTATCAAATTATATTGATTCTTAAGCCAATAGTTTTCCGCTGTCAATCTTTTTTAGAAATGAGAGAAAATATGATTTGTTTTCTTTCTCAGAGAAAAATTTGTTTAAAAAAAAAAATGCAAACTAGAATGAGAGACGACCACAATCTAGTTTGTTAAGAGAGAAATGTACACACTGAGCACTATAGTGATGGAAATCCAATCAGATGTTGCTCTTCTAACGAGTGGGCTTAACCATTTGTTCTAACCTATTTCTCAGGGCAATTCAGTAGTATTATCCCTCTCTTCTCCCTCATTGCTCATTGCTGGGATTACATGAACTTAGTAAATCACTCTTTTTTTTTTTTTTTTTTGGAGACGGAGTCTCACTCTGTCGCCCAGGCTGGAGTACAGTGACGCGATCTCGGCTCACTGCAAGCTCCGCCTCCCGGGTTCACGCCATTCTCCTGCCTCAGCCTCCCGAGTAGCTGGGACTACAGGCTCCCGCCACCACGCCCGGCTAATTTTTTGTATTTTTAATAGAGACGGGTTTCACCGTGTTAGTCAGGATGGTCTTGATCTCCTGACCTCGTGATCCACCCGCCTCGGCCTCCCGAAGGTAAATCACTCTTTACTGATGAAATGCAGTCCCCTTGGGTGTTAAAAATAGCGGGAAAAATGTAACCTGATAAGGATGTACTAAAAGTAAGTAAAATAAAAACTGACTCACATCCCACTGTAAGCAAACAAACAAAAAGCCCTATAGTCAATAAGCTTTCATTTTTAATCAGAGAGATAAATAACAGCACAGAGTTAACACGAGAAGAACTTAAAGATCCTGAGGAATGCCCATATTTCTGAGAGCTAGGACAGTAATGGTTTAAATAATAAAACCTGTCCTTCATCTTTTGCGACCAACAGTACTTGCAACATTTTGTTTTACAGGGTAAAGAAGGAGACTTTGTGTACAAAGAAGTCATCAAATCACCTACTGCCTCTCGCATCTCTCTTGGGAAAAAGGTGAAATCAGTGAAAGAGACGATGAGAAAGAGAATGTCTAAAAAATACAGCAGCTCTGTGTCTGAGCAGGTATGCAGCTACCTGGTAGAATGTTCCCTTGGTTCTTCCTGACAAGAAAAGCTGAGGATGGCCCACCTGAGATTTTAAATGGTGCTAACTATACATATTCCTTGGCATTAACCTGCTCCAAGTCCGTGCTTTATTTACATAGAGAAACATTGTATTCAGCACACATTTATTAAGCACTTTGGGCTGTTCAGCACCGTGCTTGGTGCTGGGGAATACAAAATATAGGACTTGCCTTCTGTGTACAGACAAGAGAAAGAGACATGTAAAGAAATGGTTACTCTTCAGTGCAATAGGAGTTGTAAATTTGAATGCAAAGGAAGCATTTTATTTTCTAAACTATGCCTTGCTACAGAATGGATGTTACCTGAATCACACCTAAAACTTTTTTTTTTGAACAGCAGACTTGTCAATCATAGCACAAGTTGTTCTAGAAGCACATAGCCAGTCTAAGAAAGAAACTCGGAGTTCTTCCTGGGTACCAGACTTTGGTAATAATGTTTCAGAGCGGGGAGTTTTCCCTCATTTGCATCTGTAGCCATGAAGAAAGGTATCACAGAATAGATTTTTTTCCCCCCTAGATCTATAATTTTGTTGCTAGAAAAATGACTGTTTCTGTCTTAATTGCATGGGTGGAGGGAGTCAAGACAGTTGGAGTGCTGGGCCTCAAGGTAATTATGACCATTCGATTTTCAAGACACTCTCCTCCGGCACCTGTACAGCATTCATTTTGTAACCTGTTGAAGTACCTGTGTATGAGCTGGTTGTCTGCTTGAAATATGTAGGTAATGCAGTTTATTTACCAAATAAAATCAGCGGTGAAAGCAGACATTTTTGCTCAGCTGCTGCTCTCTGGTGGGCACAGTGAGCTAAAACCAAGCATCGCCCCTATGCGAATGACAACACCACCAGCCTGCGACCTGCCTCACTTGATTCAAACAATGCCTGCATGGCAGCTTCAGTTGATTACAGTGATTCTCATGGGGAAGGGGTGAGAGGGTATCATTTTGCTCCCCCATGCACCCCAGGGCAATGTCTTTCAATGGTCAGACTGGCTTGAGATGAAGTGGAATGGATATTGCTGGCATCTAGAGCAGCAGTGCCCAGTCATTTTGCACCAGGGACTGGTTTTGTGGAAGGCAGTTTTTCCACGGAGCTGGGGTGGGTGGTGGTTTCAGGATGATTCATGTGCATGACATTTCTTGTTCACTTTATTTCTGTTGTTATTACATTGTAATATATAATGAAGTAATTATACAACTCACCATAATGTAGAATCAGTGGGAGCCTGAGCTTGTTTTCCTGCAACTAGATGGTCCCATCTGGGGTGATGGGAGACAGTGACAGATCATCAGGCATTAGATTCTCATAAGGAGTCTGCAACTTAGATGCCTCATGTGCACAATTCACAATAGGATTCGTGCTCCTATGAGAATCTAATGCCACCGCCGATCTGATAGGAGGTGGAGCTCAGACAGTAATGCGAGTAATGGAGAGTGGCTGTAAAAACAGATGAAGCTTGGCCTACTCACCCGCCACTCACCTCCTGCTGTGCGGCCCACTTCTTAACAGGCCACAGACAGGTTCTGGTCCATGGCCCGGGAATTGCAGAATGCTGATCTAGAGGGTAGAGGCCAGGGACACCGCCAAACATCTTAGCATGGACAGGACAGTCCCCACAGCAAAGAACTGTCCATCCAAAATGATCAGTGCTCAGGCTCAGAAACCGTGGCTTATTAGACCTGCAGGAGATGTTGGACTGCCTTCAGTGTGTCTTATCCACGATTGTTTTCTTTATTCTTTTCATTCTCTTGTCCCTATGGATGAGGTAGTGATAGTGGTTCCATATTTCTTCCCAGCAATGAAGCAGTCAGCATGCTAGTGAAAGCATGATATTAATTTAAAGCATTTTATTAAGTTTGCTTTTCCCCCAAATTGAAACAGCCACTAAAACTCTTCAGCTCATGTTCAAAGAGGTTTTATGCTTTATGAATCATAAGCATGCAATTTTAATATCATTTTGACATTTTTCAATAATTTTACTACCATATAGCAATCTTATGTGCTTAGTTCTATTTTTTTAAGGCAGTCATTTCACATAAGGAATAAAAGAAATAACTGATCATTATAAATTTTCTGTAAAGCAAAAATAATGGAAGGTTTTGTGTGGTTGGTTTTTTTGTTTTTGTTTTTGTTTCGAGACAGAGTCTCACTCAGTCACCCAGGCTGGAGTGCAATGGTGTGGTCTTGGCTCACTGCAACCTCTGCCTCCTGGGTTCAGGCGATTCTCCCACCTCAGCCTCCGGAATAGCTGGGACTACAGGCGCGTGCCACCATACCTGGCTAATTATTGTATTTTTAGTAGAGATGGGGTTTCACTACATTGGCCAGGCTGGTCTCGAACTCCTGACGTTGTGAGCCACCCACCTTGGCCTCCCAAAGTGCTGGGATTACAGGCATGAGCCACCGTGCCCACCTTGTGTGTTTTTTAATAAAAAGTTTCGAGTAAATATAGCAACCATTATGGCAGGGATATTTGTTTTCTCTGATACTGCTATATGCCCAGTACCTGGAATAGTGCCTGTTATTGTAGGTAATTAATAAACACGTGATTAATAAATTAATAATTTTAAAAAGCATTTGAAAATATATCAGAGATCCACATTTACTATTGCTGTTTTTCAAACTGCGTGCTTTTTTCAGAAGCATTACAGAAGATTTCGATGGGAAAAAAATCACTTATTTTATGATGCAGAAAGGAGGAATGAATTTTTTTTTTTTTTTTTTTTAAGGAATTCATACTTTGGAGCTTCAGTAACTTCCTAATAATGTCAACTTTAGTTTTCTTTGTTATTTTTGAGGTCGCTTGCTCACTTTCCTCACACTGAAAGCACTAATGTGTGTTGGATCAGAAACTACTGTTGCTGATGTCCTCAGATGTTTATAGGGCCCGTGGAACTGTGTTAAGGCCCTTCTGATGATTCAGCAGCATGCAAATAGGAGGTTGCGTTTAGTTGGTTTTGTGCTCACGTGGCTGTGGCCATATGTAATATGCCAGAGACTTTTCTATTTTGGCAAGTAAACAATTCTCACTGCAAACTTTCTAAAGTGTGACATCGTGTATTGATATAGCACCATGAATCAAATAAGCATGCTATGCTCAAATGTGCAAATGAGGAGCCGCTGAGAGGGTAACACTTAGCTACCCAAAATGCAGAAAGTACTGCTGAGTCACTCCCATCAGGATTCTGGTCTGAAAGAGACTTCCCAGCTTTTTACTGACAGCACTTTAGAAAAGTGAAAGAACCTAAGACTTTAGAGTGAGATATGGAAATTTTATTGTAGACTGGAAAATAGTATGTTTGCTGTATATTTGGGTTTTAATTTTGTATTTCTTTAGCCAATGCCAATAATTTGTATAAATAGAAACATAAGAATCTAGCCAATTTTTTCCCCCAAGGAGTATACTTTTTTAAAAGTGCAAATGTTTCCTATCCAAGTAGATTAAATGTCCTCTGACTGCACTTCCAGGTATTCCATTAATCATGGATTGTACTTGATCTACATTTGAAGTCCAGCCTTGCTACTGGGCTTTTGTGTGTGCTGAGTCTCTAAGCCTTTAAGTATTTTGTCTGTGTGGTAGATAGATTTTTTTTCTTGGAGATTTCAGGAATATCTACTTGAGAATGAGAAATAATATTTGAGTGGTTAATAAATAGTAACATTGTTCATAACTTTAAAGTAAGCAAGGATATAGGTTTAAAAGGAGGAGAATATTGGTTATGGAATCAAATATGAGTGTGGATTGATTTGATTGATTTCATTGAAGGCCAAGTCACTGAGAATTACAAAACAACACCTGTCCACTCTGATGAACTTCTTCATTTTGTTGAAACCCATGGCAGGATTCGGGCCTCGATGGAATGCCTGGCTCCCCTCCGCCTTCACAGCCTGACCCCGAACACTTGGACAAGCCCAAGCTGAAGGCCGGGGGTTCTGTAGAAAGTCTTCGCAGTTCTCTGAGTGGGCAGAGCTCCATGAGTAAGTCTAGTTTGTCATTGTAGATTATTTTCTTTGGAGTTAATATGTGACATATACTGAGCACTAGGTTCAGACAATTGTAAGGTGAGTAAGACCAAGTCCTGCCCTTCAGGTGCTATTAGAAAACCAGACCTGCAAACTCTCTGGACTCAGAGTCGTGTCTGTTTATTAGTAGACATGCAGCAGCAGCAGCCCAAAAGAGGAGGTGATGAATTTTGATCAGAGACAACAGGGAAAGCATCTCAGAAGAAGGATCTAGAGAGCAGGGGGAATAAGCCAGGGAGACAAGCACATGCAGGTGACCAGCAAAATAAAGGGAATGGGGAAGGGAGGGGAATTTTATATGTGACTGATAAATTCAGGCCAATGGTAGTTGGGAGTTGGCTGAATGGTATGAAGGAAAAGATCAACTTTTTATTTTATTTTTATTTTTATTTTTTATTTTTTGAGATGGAGTCTTACTGTCTCCCAGGCTGGAATGCAGTGTTGTGATCTCAGCTCACTGCAACCTTTGCCTCCCTGGCTCAAGGGATCCTCCTTCTGCCTCAGCCTCCCGAGTAGCTGAACTACAGAGGCATGCCACCACACCCGGCTAATTTTGTTGCAGAGATGGGGTTTTGCCACGTAGCGCAGGCCGATGGAACTCCTGGACTCAAGCAGTACGCCCACCTCGGCCTCCTAAAGTGCTGGGATCATAGGCGTGAGCCACCGTGCCCCGAGATCAAATTTAAGCCTACCACTAAGTTCATACCCTTTGGGGCACATGATATGACCACTCTGAATTTGTTTCCTCGTCTGTAAAATGGTTCAAAAGAGTGTGCATTACCACTGAGAGGTCACGAATGTTAAGAGCAGAGTCTAGTGACTGGTCCTGCAGTGTCCTCCACATGGGAGCCTCGGTGCCACGTGGATTCCCAGGTCTTGAGGGTAACTTGCTGTGAGTCCCCTGTCCAGTGAGGAACTGAGGGATAACACTCGGAGAATTCATAACTGGGCCCTGCCCTGGTCCTGACAGAGGGTTGTGGCTCAATGCTTCCTTTCTCTGAGCCTTCGTTTCCTAATCTGCCTTCCCTTCAATACCTTTCTGCTTTGCTGGGTGGGAAATCTGTATCTACCCTTGTTCTTCCTCTGTTTCCTGTACAGGTGGTCAAACAGTGAGCACCACCGATTCCTCAACCAGCAACCGGGAAAGCGTCAAGTCGGAAGATGGGGATGACGAAGAGCCGCCTTACCGAGGCCCGTTCTGCGGGCGTGCCAGGGTGCACACTGACTTCACCCCCAGTCCCTATGACACAGACTCACTCAAGCTCAAGGTATCTCTCTCCCTGGCCTCAGAGCAGCTAACTGGGCTCTTCCTTTTCTCTAGGAGGCTTTCTTTCCTCACTGTTGAATGCTAGACTACTATGGTATAGACTGGGCAGTATCTCGGCTACCTTGATCACTGGTCTCCTCTGTAGTGAAAAACAGAACAAGAACCAGCCAGCCCTCGAGGCAGAGGGAGGGTCTCGTGTTAATCCCCGGGTTATTATCACTTCACCCCTCTGACCTCAGCTTCCCTCTAGAATTCCTATTGCACACCGTCCCTCTCCCCACCACCTCCTGCTCCACACACCTGGTTTCTATGTTTTCTCCATCTGAAGAAAGATTTCTGCCTTCGGTGTGCTCAGAGATACCCTTATGGGACAGATGGGGTTCCACAAAGTGTGTGCAGCCATGACAGGGCCAGAAGTGACACTGGTTAGGACAGGTGGGAAGTGCCTTCTCCAAGAAGTGGGAGTCCTCTGAGGCAGGAAGGCGTATAGAGTGCCAGGTGGGCAGCCTGGCTGAGAGCACCAGAGGCACCCCAGGCACGCCTGCTTCTACAGGGCAAGAGGGTGGAGGGGCTGTGACCAAGGGCCTGTGTGGAATTCCGTACACCTGTCTGGCCTCTGCTGAGCTCATAGTCACATCCTATGCGGGTCACTCAGAGGGGTGACTTGTGGGACCCCGATTCTGGCCTTCGTGGCATCTTCACTTCTGCATCACCTGTGTATCTGACAGACTCATGATCTGTACATTCATGGAATATACCTAATGGAAAGATCTTTGCTCCCTGGGCCACAGAAAGGAGACATCATTGATATCATCAGCAAGCCGCCCATGGGGACCTGGATGGGCCTGCTGAACAACAAAGTCGGCACATTCAAGTTCATCTACGTGGACGTGCTCAGCGAGGACGAGGAGAAGCCCAAGCGCCCCACCAGGAGGCGGCGGAAAGGAAGACCGCCCCAGCCCAAGTCTGTGGAGGATCTCCTGGATCGGATTAACCTAAAAGTCAGTCGCTTAGGATTCTCGTCACACGCTACTACCTCACTGCCTTTTTCTCTCCTACACTGAGCAAGAGAGGGCATTTTTAGGGTAGGGTTGGGGCTGATCTGTGTGGTCCAGTAAGGGTGACTCGTTACTATGATGAGCATCCATTCTACAGAAAGAGTTGCCAGTTTTCTAACACTGCCCTTGACCTCAGCTATGGGTGATAGCATAAGTCCCAGATCAAACCTTGCTGCTGGAAGAGCTGTAGGCAGAAACTCCTGGCACCTTGATCACAGCTAGCTCCACAGGGGCCACGAGGAAACTCCGTGCCCACCTCCCTCCCACCATCACTCCCAGCATCTACTAGTGTGAGTCTGCAATGAGAGATTACGTTTCCTCTTTGCAAAACTCTTGATCCTGAGGAATTAAATGCTGGATTTTAATAGCTCTGTAAATGGAGGAGGCGTCTCCTCTGTTGTGGGCTCTGTGGAGGTAAAGGAATTAGCTCTTATCAAGAGTACAATTATAGTGCAAGCCTGCGGAATCCATCACAGCCTGCAATGTACATCTTCCTAACCCAGGGTTGATAAAACACCCTGCTTGCCTACTAAGCCAGAGGACTGGGATGTTCAGGATCCATTGCAAATGATACTTTCTCATCTTTTGATTAACATGAAGATGACTATGAGAACAGTGTGGGGGTTGCAGGCTAGTTGTTGGCGGTGTTATCACGTGGCTGAACTGGCTGACTCCCTTCTGTCTTCCTTCTCCCTCTCACAGGAGCACATGCCCACTTTCCTGTTCAATGGATATGAAGATTTGGACACCTTTAAGCTGCTGGAGGAGGAAGACTTGGATGAGTTAAATATCAGGGACCCGGAACACAGAGCTGTTCTCTTGACAGCGGTGGAGCTGTTACAAGAGTATGACAGTAAGTCCCTGAACACACAGAGGTGTTGCCTGTGAGGTCCGCCACAGCAGGCCCCACGTATGCCGCCAGTATGTGCTTAGGTCCCTGGAGTCGCTTATTCTGTCCTCTTCTTTCACAAGCCAAGGTCAAATAGCACAAAGACATAAATTCCCAGGGCAGACATGGGAACAAAAGAAAACCTCATGTGCCGCCGCTGCCTTTCCAGGCATGTTTCTAGGTGATAGTTGAAGAGGATTCTGCACCAAGTGTCTGCAAGAATGGAATTACAGTTTGGGTAGACTCCACTTGCAGTACTATTGAGATGTGCAGCCTCCAGCAGGCCACTGGGACAGCTGAGCACAAAAGTGACTGACCAGCTGGGAGGTTTTCGCCCAGCTAAGGATTGACTACTTCTCAGAGCACACGAGGAGTTGTGTTCTTATTGAATAGACTGGTTAGTGAATAAATGAAATTCATCAGCTTTCGTTAAAGGAGGAGATGTCTCTCTGCAGTGAATATGTAGAGCAGAGAATTCCGTATCGATTGGCTTGCAAATTCCTAACCTAAATGACAGCTTATTTTTACAGCCTGTGAGCAGAATCATCAGTGAGCTCACAGCTTTTATGAAGTCTATTTGAATATACCATATCCTTTGCTCCATTAACTCAGTCTTATCTTGCTCTGTATTCTTCAGTCTGCCATCAGAAATATTCCTGAAATCATTCATCTGAAAGGAGTATCCTTTCTAGTTACTGAATTCAAATGCGTTTTCCTTCAAGGACTCTGCTTCAGGGATATCAGTAGCTAATAGCATTTCTGTTGCTGAAAGACACACCAAAACCATGGTTAATGGTGGAAAAAAGAATTATACATTACTGAAATGTATCAGGCGTGAGAAATACAGAAGCAAGTGTCATTAGGTGAAATTCACTTCTGCTAAATAGACAGTCCCTCTAAATGAACTGATAAGCTAGAGAAACACACACCATCAGATAGATGTCTGAGCCTAAGATAAACAGGCTGCCTTCAGGGATATATTTGGAGATAATTGTGATTCATAGTTAATATCACTTTATAAAGGGCAGTGTTAACATTCTTTTAAGTATTTGATTTCCAAGAGACACGTTGGGGTCTGTGGCCAGGTTGTGTGTGAAGAGCCTGCACGGTAACTGGTGTAGCCTACCAGCTCAATTAGTATGAATCAATATTAAATCATCTATTGTCCTGAATCACATCTGCCGAGTAGCATAGCCCACTTGCTTTTCCTCAGTCACCAAGAACAGCTGGGTTTTTGTTGTTGTTGTTTTATTTTGGTTTGTTTTGTTTTTGAGACAGAACTTTGCTCTCGTTGCCCAGGCTGGAGTGCAGTGGCACGATCTTGGTTCACTGCAACCTCCACCTCCCGGGTTCAAGCCGTTCTCCTGCCTCAGCCTCGCAAGCAGCTGGGATTGCAGGCATGCACCACCACGCCCGGCTAATTTGTGTATTTTTAGTAGAGATGGAGTTTCACCATGTTGGCCAGACTGGCGTCAAATTCCTGACCTCAGGTGATCTGCCCACCTTGGCCTCCCAAAGTGCTGGGATTACAGGCGTGAGCCTCCACATGCAACCAACAACTGGTTTATATGTACTCTCCATTACATTTCCTTTATCATCCACAGCTTTGGAGGAGAAAAACTAACTCCTGAGTGTAAGGCAGGAATCTGTGCTTAGACTCTTCCATGCCATGTTGGCTCAGGCCTATCGTTCCTCCTGGGATCACATCCTGAGATTTTTGTATCAGGGAGCATTTTGTAGGAGGGTATGGCTATCCATCAGGTTGCTAACCTGGAAGGTGAAGAAGACCTCTTTGCCTCTTCAAACATTCCATTATGGATCTATTCTGCTCTGTTGCTTAGAACTTCCCTGAGATATAAACTTGTACTTCCTTTTATTGGTTCCAAAGCAAAGCCTTCAAGGTTCCAGAGGTACCCATTAGTGCCAAGAGTCAGGATCCAGACTTTTCCTAGCATTATAGGATTTTACATCCAATATAGTTAAAGTCACCATGGCTAAGAAGTAGTGCCTCTAACTGATAACTTAGAGAAACATGATAGGTTTCTGTCAAACCAAATTTCTATACACTAGAGAGATGCAGAGGTCTATTGAGATCTTTGAAGATATGTAGGGATCTTGAAAGGTTTCTAGCTTAGCCATCACTGAGAGCAAAAAGTACATTTCCAGCACTACTTGGAAGTCAGACCTGTCCAGCCTCCCTCAAAGTGTGGGAAAAATGCCAGCCTTCATATGGGAACCCCACTGGGAAAAGACTCTGATTGTCAGATGGCTGCTCCTTACACCGAGCCCAGAACCACTATCTTAGGTCTGGCAGATGAAAGTGTCTTACAAATTGCTAAAAGAATTTTTACTTGTGGTAAAGTACATTATAATCTAAAGTTTACTGTCTTAGCCATTTCTAAGTATAAATAATAACTTGTATAAGAATTCTAATTTAGGAATTATTTCAAACATGCAGAAAAGTACAGGGAAAAAGAAAACAAACATACACATGTACATGCTGAAGTTAATGTTTTGCCATATTTTCTTCATTTCTTACATTTTAAGAAATATGGCGTAAGCCCATCTAAAGTCCTGCTTTCAGAGACTCCCATTCCCTTCTCTTCTTTCCCAAAGTAACTGCTCCCCAGGCAATGGTATGTGCCCTTGGGTACCACTACCTTTTGATGTTGGAATATTCATAGGTGTCTTAGCATATTCTCTCCCTGTGTGGGCGGGGGGAGGAGGGGGTTGGTGAGGCTGGAGGCAGAGAGAGCTTAGTCCAAGCAGAGCCCCTTCAGGTTGAAGTTCAGGTCATACTCAAATGGGGTTTCAGCCTCACAACCTAGCACTTTGCTGTGATTTGACTATGGGAATTTTCAGGGTTCTAGCTCATCTTCTTTCTTATCTTTTGTACCTAGGCACCAATGCTAACAAGTGTGGGAAAAGGTCATGGTCCTGATTCTGCACTACGGAGGAGAGGCACCTCACCTCTTTTTGTCTTCTCCCTAATAGACAGTGATTCTAGCCCCCTTCCTTATGCCTCATGGGTCTATAAATAGAACTGTGGTTTTCAGGTGACAGAATGGATCCCCTCCCTCTCCAAAATAATTTCAGGTATCCTGCTGTGTCTGGTGAGGCTGGGGTCCCCAAATATGCAGGCACAGCACGTATTTCCATGCTGCAGCAGGAGCAGGTCTTCTGTGTTACTCCCACCGGCCAGCACTCTGGAGTCTGTTTTGGCCACTGTGGTGCACTGAACCGTGTCACCAGACACAGAGTACACTGACTCCTCTCCCTGGGTTGTAATGGATAGCGCAAAGCCCTCATTTTATAAGCATCATTTTTCTAAATAACATGCTAGGCTAGAACAAAGGCCACTGGAAAGCCACAGGCTCTTCCACATAGTGAGAACATTGCTCTAGAATATTCCACTTTTAGGGGGTCGGGGGGACAGTATTTGTTCTTGTGCTTCCAATTAGTTAATTTTTCATTAGTCATTTTAAAAGTAGCATTCTTAATTTGGGATTCTAATAGAGGGACTTACGCTGCCACGATCTCTGCTGTAGTTGGGGCTGTAAAATGCTTTCCCTGTGAGAAATGCAAGCAGGAAGTGGTGAATGGACAGCTGGAGAGCTGCCAGAGCCTTCCGCCTCCCCACATTTTTATTTTGATGACCTGAGAAAAGGCATCACATTTCTGGTTTATTGATTTCTTTTTTTCTTTGCGTATGTGGTTGGAGTGGGGGAGTTGGTGGGGGATGAAAAGAAAGGAAAATAAAGCGATTCATCACTGCAACTAGCTATTTTATGTAGAAAATGTTTTCTTGGTTTCTGTTTTATGTGACCAAGCACTTTGCATAATAATGCAAAGATGATCTGCGTGTAAACTCAGTGTCCCGTGTAAGGCTCCACGTGCCCTTTCAACAACATGCCGGCTGATACTTCTGGGTTGTTGAAGACCCTCGCGGCTTTCCACGTGATTTCCTTGGGGGGCAGGTTCACTCAACAGAAGTGTCTGACGCTGCTCTTGATTTTTTCCCCTCCTCCAGCTTTGTTGAGGCACAATTGACAAATAGTGATGCTTCTCTTTAAAAGCCGTCCTCAGAATGAGGTCTTCCTTTTTTTTTTTTATTTTATTATTATTTTTATTTATTTCAATAGCTTTGGGGGTATAAGTGGTTTTGGGTTACATGGATGAATTATATAGTGGTGAATTCTGAGATTTTACTGCACCCATCACCTGAGTAGTATACATTGTACCTAATATGTAGTTTTTTTAATCCCTAGACTCCCCACACCCTTCCCCTTCTGACTCTCTAAAGTCCACTGTATCGCTTTGTATGCCTTTGTGTGCTTATAGCTTAGCTCCCACTTACAAGTGAGACCATGTGAATTTTGGCTTTCTACTCCTGTGTTACTTCACTTAGAATAATGGCCTCCAGGTCCATCCAAATTGCTGCAAGGACATTATTTCATTCCTCTTCATGGCCAGGTAGTATTCCATGGTGTATATAGAGGTACTACATTTTCTTTATCCACACGGAATGAGGACGTTCAGCTTTCAGTCTTCCATTTATCTATACCAGCAACCATGTATCTGTTACTCAGCTTCCAAGTTGGAGGGTTTCCTAAGCTTTCCCCGGCTTTTTTACTTATATGCAGGAGACAGAAGTGTGCTGGCACAAGACAAAGGGAGAAGCAGAAAAGAAGAGCAACCACTAACTTATCCCAAACAACAAAAATAAAAGGAGATTTGCCACTGGCCTCTCCTCAGTTTTGGGGTTTGTGCCTCCTCTTGCCAGCCTTACTCCTGCTGAGCTAATAGAAGAGCCCTCAGTACCTGTCCCTGAGGGCTAAGAATGCTCCTAAATGCTTATAAAATTTATTTCATTTGACACTTTAATATTAACTCCCAAATTTGGAAAGTTGGCAACACAACTATCTTCCAGCACAAGTTTTATAGATCTCCCAAAAACGTATGACCCAATCTCACCTTGTGCATGGGGCATTTATTCTCTCTTTGCTTCTCCTCGATGGCGCCATCACTCAGAAGGGACTGGGAGCCCCACTGCCGAAACAACAGTCTGCTTTTCTCCTTTCCTCATAGCCCCAAGGCTGGAGTTTGCATAACTTAAAAGCTTCTGTTTGCATAACTTAAAAGGCGTCAACATATTCCAACTGTGTGCTCTCTCCAAACTTATCTTTGTGCGATGAATACTTTATTGGGAGAAAAGTTGTGATCACACTAGTTCATTTTGATCTCATCTATTTTAAGATAAATTGTTCTCTTCCAAAAGCTCAGGGCAGTAACTGAGGATAAAGTCGAGATCTGTTGACTCTGAAATCTCTGCTTTTCACTCCCCTTGTTGATTTCGTGCCTTGTTCTCTCCTCTAGGTAACAGCGACCAGTCAGGATCCCAGGAGAAGCTGCTTGTTGACAGCCAGGGCCTGAGTGGATGCTCACCCCGAGACTCAGGATGCTACGAAAGCAGTGAGAACCTGGAAAACGGTAGTGTCAGCATGAGTGGCTGGGAACCTGCTTTGACAATTACTGATTTCAAAGCACAATTTTCTGCCAAAGGTCGATTCTATTCCTATCATGCACTCAGCAATCATCTTTTCCTTTCTGACCTCTATACCATTCTAGTCCAAGTTAGCCTCCCTATCTGTTCTCCTGGCTGCTGGGTGAGGTTAATAAATTCCGTGTAAAATACCTGCAGCCGTAAAACCTAAACTGTGTGTCTCTTATACCCTTTTCTTTATGCAATAAACACCAACATTTGAGTGTTGGGAGCTATTAGGTCCATGAGGAAAACAATTTACCAGGCAGACCATCCATCAGGGTTACACCAGCAGCGGTGTCTTAAATGCCTCGGCTGCACGGCCTGAGTGTCGAGGCAGTTACTGCAGGAGAGAAGGATTGGATGGCCACATGTCTCATTTGTGACGTCTCTGTACAGCCAGTCAGGAAGTAGTCAGTATGAAGTTTCAGAAAACGTACTTGTCTCAAACAGAAGAGGAGTCTTAAGTGGTATGGGGTCAGGTGGGCTAGACGTTACCGTGGATGGCTCTGGTTTCCTGTTGTGACCCCAGAATTCTCATTGTAGCAAGATGAGAAACAATGGTAAGAGGCTCACGCTGCCACAGTCACCTAGATCTCTGTCAAACTCTTGAAGGCCGTCACAAAAAATGCCCAGGTTTGATAGTTTTTAGCAGCCATTGGAATCCTGTCTAGTAGCCCATGTGTTAAGATGTTTGCTGAGCACCTCCTAAAGCAAACTTTTTAAAACTCCAGGCTGTATTTTATTAGTGGGTTGTGAAAGCAATTTAGTGGGTCATGGACAGCAGTTTTGAATACAAATATCAGAGAGCATCCTCTAAGATAAAGGTTAGTATTGTTAGCACTGTCACTTGTAATCCTTGTTTCAGTTATGTCTGTGTGTGTGTGTTTGCGGTTGTGTGCATGCATGTGTGTCTCTGTGTACTACATGTTGAATGTAAAATGTATTTCTTACTGGGAATCATGGGAAAAAATAGTTTGAGAGCCATTGTGGGCACCAGAACTAGGGCTAAGGAAAAGAAAGTGGGTGTCTAGGATGCAAACCCTAAGCGTGCTCACTCTCAGGTATCAGCCCTGCACTCACGTGACTCTGGGCAGTCACCTCCTTAGAGTTTGTCCTCTAGGCACTTTGTTTGCCTCACTCTAATTCCAATTTTAAGAAGCATCTTGGGGACCTCAGAATTTGAGCCATGGCGCCCTGCTATTCAACCATGATGCCCTGCTATTCTATCAACTTGGGAAGATAGTAATTCTCCCCAAGCTATATATAATATTCAGGTAGCCTGAATATATCAAGACAGGATACAAAACCCACCTAGTATCCCAGTACATCCTCAGTTTCAGTAAATGTCAGAATCCTTGTGTAGCTCATGTAGGTTCTGAAGAATTTTTCTTTTCTCTTAATAACCTTTTCATATCCAAAACTTTCCAGGAAATTAATTCCCCCAGCTGTTGGTGATTGGTAAGGATCTCACAGACTGGCAGAATTTTTCACGCCCAAATGAATTCATGTGTACCTGCTAAAGAACTAGATTGCTAGCAAACCATACTTTGAACATAAAGTAAATTCAGAGATCTTTCTAATATAAGGCAGAATGCAAAGATGGAACTTATATGTATAGTTTCATATTGGGAGTTAAGGGAAAAGAAAGTCATATTTCTAAAATTTATGCTAAAGAAGTTCTAATAATTTTCTATTTCAACCTACTTTTAAAATTTGATGTGATTTTTTTTTTTTTTTCTGAAGAGGTGTTTCTTCATTTATCTGTGATGGTTTTTCTAATAATGAAAAGTAGGACCATGGTCATTATCTTCAGTAGTAGCATTAGGCTGATGATCTTTATGTAACAACAATAATATCCTACAGATGCGTAGCATTTTGGTGTTTATCATTGTGGAACATACAGGTGGACAGGGTCAAAGCACACAACAAACATGTTATTAACCAAAAACATAACAAGGGACAGTTAATCTCTGTGTGTGTGTGTGTGTGTGTGTGTGTGTGTGCGCGCGCGCGCGCACGCGCACGCACATGCATGTAAGTACTGATGAGAACAAAGCATTCAGCATGTTGCGTGGCCCATGAATTGGCAAAGCTTATCCAACAGCAGAAGTTTAATATCAATTACCAGTCATCAGATAAGTAGTTTATGTCTGGTTGATAGTTCAGTTATCAGTCTGACCGTTGTAACCAGTACTGTTGCTTTGCTGGGACCTAAACCTTTATCAGTATTTTGTAGATTTTCTTTGGCAAAGTACTCACATGAGTTTACCTGTCTGTGCCCAGGTTGGTTGATTGTTTCTAGGATACATTTATTAGAAGGAGGGGCTTCAAGGAAGGTGGGATTTGAGCATTCACTGATCACTCTGTAGGGGATACCATTTCTAGAACCTATTCTGAAGTTCAGTCCAGCTCTCCTTTTCCATCATGACCTTGAGAAATTGTGCTCACCCAACAAATGCCATCAACATGCGGTACGATGATCACCCTCTTACCACATCAATTGCAGCTGGGCACAGACTTAAACCAAGATTTATTTTACTGCTTGACACAGCATATTTCTTTCCCATGTAACCCAATTAATTTCAGTCTACCTGATTTCTTTAATAAGACTAAGAATTCTTTCTAAAAAATAAAAATGGAACCATAATAACCCTCTATCACCCAATGTTATAAATGGTGATTTTATGTCTTTAGTGTAATTGAACAATAGGATGTGGGAGTTGGAGATTTCAATTACATTAGCACACCTTTATGCATCTGTTTGATTGATTTGCTTTTAAAATGTGATTGTAAAATATTCCCTTGTCTCACAGGCAAGACTCGGAAAGCTAGCCTCCTATCTGCCAAGTCATCCGCCGAGCCCAACTTGAAGTCTTTTAGCAGAAACCAGTTGGGCAATTACCCAACATTGCCTTTAATGAAATCAGGAGATGCACTGAAGCAGGGACAGGAGGAGGGCAGACTGGGTGGTGGCCTCGCCCCAGACACATCCAAGAGCTGTGACCCACCTGGTGTGACTGGTTTGAATAAAAACCGAAGAAGCCTCCCAGTTTCCATCTGCCGGAGCTGTGAGACCCTCGAGGGCCCCCAGACTGTGGACACTTGGCCTCGATCCCATTCCCTGGATGACCTTCAAGCAGAGCCTGGTGCTGAGCAAGATGTGCCTACCGAGGTGACAGAACCGCCCCCTCAGATTGTACCCAAAGTGCCACAGAAGATGACTGCCTCTTCCACGAAGGCCCAGCCCCCGGAGCGAGACTCTGCCATCGACAATGCGTTGCTACTGACCCAAAGCAAGAGATTTTCTGAACCTCAGAAATTGACAACTAAGAAACTGGAGGGCTCAATCGCAGCCTCTGGTCGCAGCCTGTCACCCCCTCAGTGTTTGCCCAGAAACTACGATGCTCAGCCTCCTGGAGCTAAACACGGTTTTGCAAGGACACCTCTGGAGGGCCACAGAATAGGACACGAGTTTGAAGGAACACACCATCCCCTGGGCACCAAAGAAGGGGTAGATGCTGAGCAGAGGGTCCCTGAGGCAAGAACGCAGCCCAAAATTCCATCACAGCCTCCACCTGTTCCTGCCAAAAAGAGCAGAGAACGCCTTGCTAATGGACTCCACCCTGTTCCAATGGGCCCCGGTGGGACCCTCCCCAGTCCCGATGCGCCTTGCCTGCCAGTGAAAAGGGGCAGCCCCACCAGCCCCACCAGCCCTAGCCACTGTCCCCCAGCACTGGCTCCCAGGCCTCTCTCAGGGCAGGCGCCTGGCAGCCCACCAAGCACAAGGCCGCCCCCCTGGCTCTCAGAGCTCCCCGAGAACACAAGCCTCCAGGAGCACGGTGTGAAGCTGGGCCCAGCGTTGACCAGGAAGGTCTCTTGTGCCCGGGGAGTGGATCTGGAAATGCTTACTGAAAACAAGCTGCATGCCGAAGGCATCGATCTCACGGAGGAGCCGTATTCTGATAAGGTATCAAAGGTCCTGGGCCCACCACATTCACAGGCCTTTGTAGAAGTCAGGCAGCCAGGTGAGATGAACCCACATCTGAAGCCAGCCCGGTAGCCAGCCCAGTAGCATGGGCCGCTCTGAGAGAGTGGAATGAATGATCCACAGCCAGCAGCTTCTGAAGAACAGGGAGCGCAGGCTCCAGATTAAATGAAAATACAGCCTCTCTGGAGTCTTCTTTGTTTCGCTCTTGCCTGTTTCCTTTTAGTTTCTGGCAGCTCTACTTCGCAGGGAGAATCATTAGGACCCAGACTGGCTTCCGAGAAGGATGGTTTAGTGGACAGGAGACACCTGAATCCTTGTGTCCACACCGCACTTGACATGCATGTGTTCAGATATTGGCACCTTCCCATTTCATCTCTCTGTAGGTAAACCGAGGTTAAAAATAACCTGCATGAAGACCTCTTAGAGGGATTACTAGAAGCAAATAAATGTGGACATACTTTGAAAATTATAGAACCCTATTCAGATGTGATAATTGTATTATAGTTATCTGCATGGGTAATGGGAAAAAGATAATATAAAATCCCTCATTGTACCAAAATCATTTAGCTCCATAATGAAAAATTATTTCTCATTAAACAAAAATGAGATCTACCAATACCAAGTGACTCCAAAGACAAAGCAATGCTAAGAGACACAGCTGTACTTTACTCTTGGAAATACAGATCCTATTAGGATGCATTCCTGAGAGTCCTTTATGATAAAATTCTCATGACAATGAATGCCTTAGAATAAGATCCTCGTTCACCTCCCTGACCCTCCTTGATATTTCGTGAGTAAATGTCTTTAAAAGTAGTGAGAATGACCATACGGTAAATGCTGGCCTAGCAAGCTGGTGGTATAACTTGTAGCAGATGAAGCTCAAACAGTTGAACATCTGTAAAGTAGAAGTTAGCCCTTCTCTCCTGCAGTTTAGAAGACTCTTCAATAACATTAGAGGAATTGTATTTTGCAAAATGATCCGATTGAGGTGAAGGCATTGGCCTGAAAAGTGTAGAATAATTGTGTGCTGCCTTAACTGCTTCAGAACACTTTCCTAGAGCTCATCAGTACTGTAAGATAAAGATGTAAAAGTATTCTCTCTAAAGCATCTATCCTGACCAATAAAGAAAATATATTCATTTCAAATTAAAACTTTTGGTTTGGGCGCGGTGGCTTACGCCTGCAATCCCAACACTTTGGGAGGCCAAGGCGAGAAGACCGCTTGAGCCCAGGAGTTTGAGGCTGCAGCAAGCCATGATCACACCACTGCGCTCCAGTCTAAGTGACAGTGAGACCCTACGTTATATGTGGTGTATCTTAGGGAAAGAAAAACAAAATCCTTATACCCTTGATGCCACATTCCTATTCTCCCTGGCAGCATGGCCGCTGTGGGATTCCTGAAGCCCTGGTGCAGAGATATGCAGAGGACTTGGATCAGCCTGAGAGGGACGTTGCCATCAACATGGACCAGATCCGGGTGAAGCAGCTTCGGAAGCAGCACCGCATGGCGGTGAGCAGCCCACGGTTCTCCAGCTTCCTGAGGCACATTTAGTGGTCACGCTTAGTAATGAGCATACTAACAACCGCCAAGTAGACAAGGGCTTGCGTAGCTGTGGAAAGGAGACAGCTGGGGAGAAAGTAATACATGGTCAGCCTAGAAATGTTTAAAAATACACTTTCAGAAAGAAAGAAAAATGAAAATTATCTGTAATTCCAACACTGTGAAAAACTTTTTAAAGATCCATCTAGTGCTGGGCATGATGGTGCACACCTGTGATCCCAGTTACTCGGGAGGCAGAAGCAGGAGGATTGCTTGAGCCCAGAATTTTGATACCAGCCTGGGCAACATAGTGAGACCCCATCTCTTAAGAAATAAAATAAAATCCGTCTGAATGACACAGTTTCAGTTAGAAGCATAACTTTAAGAAATCTATTGTTCAACGTGGTGACTACAGTTAATAACAATGTATACTTGAAAATTGCTAGAACAGCAGATTTTAAGTGTTCTCACCACAAAATATAGTGTGTGAGGTAATGCATATGTTAAATGGCTTGATTTAGCCATTCCACAATTATCAAAACACCACGTTTTACACCATAAATATACACAATTTTTACTTGTCCATTAAAACTCTGTCTAATCATTTCTCTGCACATGTATAATAGTAAGTGTATAGTATTGAAACCTGATTGTTTGCTATTATCAGATCATGAATCTGTTTCTCTGTTACTTAAAAAAAAAAAAAAGTTAATATTATCAATACAGTAGTCTCCTCATATCCATGAGGGATATGGTCCAAGACCTCCAAGTGGATCTCTTGAAAGCTTGCCAAGTACCAAACCCTGTATATATTATACACAAATTTCTTTTCCCTTCTTCACAATTTCATGGATATAAGATTCGTTTTCACCGTAGATCTTAGGACCCTCAGCACACGATGTTTTTTCTTTTCTTATTAAGTCAAGAACTCTCACCTTTTTACTTAAAGGAAGCACTTTGAACATGACTTCTCTTTGCCACACGCAAATGGCCAGCATGTTACTCTTGCACTTTGGGGCCGTCATAAGGCCAAATAAGAGTGATTGAATGTGAGTGCTGCAGTCCTGCGACAGTTGATCTGATGACCACAGGCTACTAAGTGACTGCGGGGCCCAGAGTGTAGACAGTGTGGATTTGCTAGACGAAGGGATGATTGTCAGATGGGACAGAGCTGGATGGTATGAGATTTCCTCACACTACTCAGAATGACATGCGATATAAGACTTATGAATTGTTTATTTCTGGAATTTCCCATTTAATATTTTCAGGCTGTAGAAGGCAAAGCCGTGGATAAGGGGGGATGGCTATTGTATTTCAAAGTATTCTAGTGTACTCTAGTAGTGAGTCTCATAGTTAAAACATTTAGATTTTTCCAGCCTTTTATTTTAAATAATGTAATGAAGAACATCCTCGTTAATAAACCTTTGTAGACTTTAAAGGTTAATTTCTGAGTATATATTCCTGGAAGAGGGTTTGCTTCATCAGAACTGTATAAAATCCCAAAGATTTTCACACTTGTTAGCAAATCACCTTTCTGAAAGGTGTAGGCCCTTTATATACCCAGTAGTCAAGGTTAAACATCCATTTCCCTGTTCCAGCCAACCCATGATATCATTGTATTTTAAATTCTTTATAACCGCATTGACTAAATATGTAATATTCTAGTTAACATAGATTCAAACTACAGTGGAAAGTCTCCTTTATAAAAACCCTACCCATTGAGTGCTACTTTTCACACCATCACCCAGATTTGTCCCTTGAGACTACGTTAGGGCTCTTGTCAAGAGCATATCCACAGTGAAACAAAATAGCAGAATATGTAAATGCTTACAGTTTGGAGACTTGGATACATACATGGGATTTGATCTCATTCCAAACACCTTCGAGAACCTTGTGGAACACTTCCTTAAAGATTTGTTTCATCTTAGAGAAGAATTTTTCCTGCTAGTCTTGATCTCTGACACTCACTTCATTGTTGCTTTCTGATAGTAGTCTAGCAATGCAGTATTTCAGTGCTCTTCCTTTTAGACATACACGAAGCAGTCCTCCGATGACACATGAAGCGTTTCTATCATATATTGCTTTCTTAATTTATCCAGATTCCAAGTGGTGGACTCACGGAAATCTGCCGAAAGCCCGTCTCTCCTGGATGCATTTCGTCTGTGTCAGATTGGCTCATTTCCATCGGTCTGCCCATGTATACCAGCACCCTCTCCACCGCGGGCTTCAGCACACTGAGCCAGGTGCCTTCTCTGTCCCACACTTGCCTTCAGGAGGCCGGCATCACAGAGGAGAGACACATAAGAAAGCTCCTATCTGCAGCCAGACTCTTCAAACTGCCGCCAGGCCCCGAGGCCATGTAGCCAGGCCCAGAATGGGCTTCTCTGGACAAGAGCCACCCTTTCACTGTGCATATGATGCTGATGCAATTCCTCCATCTCTGGACGTGCAGACCAGATCCAGAAGAAAAGCCTGGCGTGTGGCCAAACAGCGTGAAACCTTGGCACAGGACTGAGGATCCTCTCCTCCAGAAAAGCCCCCTCAAGGAAATCAGTGCGGTTCTCTTTGACCTCCAAAGACAAGACAAGCACTTATTTTTATTTTCAGAAGACAAAAGAACCAAGATGCCAACTGGCTGCGAATGCTGTGTCTCCAGTCTGTCTCTGTGTGCTGGCAGAGGCTGGGAGGAGTGGGGGCAGCCTGTTCCGTTTCTCATAGTACCCTTGCCCTTCTGTCTGTCATCTTGCAGGATGCCTGAGGGCCAGACGGGCTTAGCTAGGCCAAAGGAACAGACTTGAGAGTTATTGTACATTACTGACCACGCTCATTTGTTCAAAAGTTAGAACATCTGGCTGCACCAGGAAAAAAAAAAGTCCTGTTCTTCTTTAGATAAACAAGAGACATTTTCATAATTGCTTTCTAGCAATCAGCTTTGATTTGCCTTAATATAAGCTTTTAAGCAGTTATCTAACTAGTGTCCACAACCCTGTAACCATAGTAGTTCCACACCTTCAGCTTCAGCGGATATCTAACCTCTCTGGGATGTTTTCAGCAAAAGTGGGCTTTTCTAATGGTCTCATTTTAACATGGCTTATTTGGTAGAGGTATTCATCAGCCACACACTTCATGTTGGATTTTGGTTTTTAAGCTAACTACAAATCTAGTACAAAACTATCTGAAATTCACAAAGATATCATGTGTGTGTGCGTGCGTGCGTGCGTGTGTGTGTCTGTATTCATAGTAACTGCTTTTTGTTTTAACCAGTTTAGTATCGTTACCATTACTGTGTGAGTCGTTGTGCTGCAGTATTGACTTGGAATCCTGACCATGTCCATCCCAAAATTCAGTCCTCAGTTAACGGATCATCTTTGCAAAAGGTCACTGTGAGGTTGCATATTTCAGAAAGATGTTCTTAAAAAGGGAAGTCATGTATAAGATGTTTTCTAAAAGTCTTTTCAGTATTACAACTAATACTATTATCCTTCTTTTTTTATTTAGATAATTCTTTTAATTTAAACAAAGGTTCAGTGTGGAGCCAGACAAACCACATTAGCCATGTGTTAAGTGTTTGCTACTTCAAATTGTTTTACAACTGATTTCAGCACATTCTATCCTCTTTTTTTTTTTTTTTTTTTTTTTTTTTTTTTTTTTTTTTTTTTTTTTTCTTTTTTTTTTTTTTTTTTTTTTTTTTTTTTTTTTTTTTTTTTTTTTTGAGATGGAGTTTCACTCTTGTTGCCCAGGCTGGAGTGCAATGGCACAATCTTGGCTCCCTGCAACCTCAGTCTCCCAGGTTCAAGTGATTCTCCTGCCTCAGCCTCCCAAATAGCTGGGATTACAGGCACCCACTACCATGCCCAGCTAATTTTTGTATTATTAGTAGATACGGGGTTTCACCATGTTGGCCAGGCTGGTCTTGAACTCCTGACTTCAGGTGGTCCACTCGCCTCGGCCTCCCAAAGTGCTGGGATTACAGGTGGGAGCCACCACGCCTGGCCTCTATCCTCTTTTAGTCTAGTGTCTGGTTTTCTAGCAAACAGTAAATTTTAACACACTCTTAAGGTTTCCATTGCTTACAAAGTGATTTTCCTTTACATTCTTATCATGAACACTATTTTAAGCATCAAATGCAATCATCTATAATATAAAGGGCAATCATTTATCATATAAACACCTTGACCACAAGCCCTTGATTGAAAGTTTTATAATATTTCATCTACTTATTAAAACAAATAATTTTCCTTGGGTTGGAGGGGAAGTGATTTCATAAATTAGCCATCTTTAGCATATTGCTTATGTCTGCATCCATGTTTCCGAGGGAAAAGACATTCTCAGGTGATGTATTTTTTTCATGCATTAGTATGCATTTTTTAAAAAGAATGCATGTTTCTTTAATAGTTTTCATCTTCTATAAGATGCCATGTGAAGAAGTTGTGGATATGTAGAATAAAAAGCTAAAGCTGCCAAATTTCTATTGAACTCTTAAAAACAGCTCATGTTTGTCCTCTCGGGTTGTGGCCTAGCCTATTTGCAATGTAAGAAGCTGCAGGGTTCTCGTATAGCTAAAGCGTTCAATGCATTTCACGTGCTGTGGTGGAGGCGGGTGCTGTAGACAGGCTTCTCTTCCTGCTCTCAAAATACCTCGGCTTGACATTTGGACAGCTCCTGTCATTGTTTAAGCTGAGCGCAAAAACACACAAAAGTTGTGTAAGAGGTAACAAAGGAGAGGGAGAAATCTCATGTGAATTTCCAAGTTTTGATTCATTCTCAATGAAGGATTTTCATTTAAGTGAAAGTCACAGCAGAAGAGGGAACTTTCTGGAGTTTTTGAGAATGCCAAACCATATTTTTATCACTCTGCTTTGGAAATCAATGCCTTTGCATAGAAAATCAAATTCAGGGACCACAAAGAATTTTCAGTGGGAATGTCTAGTCTGAGGGGTCTGAGGTTGTTTTTACTTTATTGTGTTGTTTAAATATTTTAAAAATATATTTAGCGTTTGGTCTTTTTTTTTTTTTTTTCTTTAAACATTTAATTTGGTCTGAGAAAAGCTGAATGTTTGGGTGTGACGTTTGACTGAGGTGGTTTGAGGCTGCCTGTGGACGTTAGTGAACAGGTGGTAGGTTTTAATCCAGCAATATCCAGTTTTAATCAGTTGCATTTGGTACAGAATTTTGAGTAATGGTGAAAATTGTTGTCTTTGGAAAGCACAAAAGAAACCTGGAAAGGCAGTTCAGCTCAGGTAGCTACACATAACATTGTGTATGATTTTCACTTCAAAGCTGTCTGGAAGGAAATGCAGTCAGCTCCAACTAGTACTATTTACGTACCCAGATAACTAAGATATTGTTTCATGGCCTTGCCTTAGTTAGAGGCCCTTTTCTCTGTCCTGAACCCCCAGGTATGGGTGAAATTGGAAATTACTGATCTATTGGAAATCAGTTCCTGACATAGTAAAGTTTGCTTTCATAACTGCAGCAAAAGAGGTCAACTCACCAAGTCACTGCTGCCATGTGTGTACTGTATTATTTTCAGAAAAAAATATAATAGTCTGAGTCCAAGTTATCTTGATTTAAAATTGATAGAGAAAAGAAACTGTCGAGCAAGTTATATAACAACTAACAACATTGCACTTTCTGTATATGAAATCAATATTTAAATAACTTATTTTTCTCCATTGCTGTTCTTAAAAACATTGTAAGTAGCTGTAATATACCAGTACCAATATGTTCTTGCAATTGCTTCAGCCCAAGAAAGCTGTGTATTGTTTTAAAAATTGTAAAAATTATTGTGATGATTCATTTAGCATAAAGAGAGGTGGACAGAAGGGTTTTCCTATGTATCAAAACTTGTCTATAATTATGTCATCTATGTACCTAGAAAAAAAGTAAATAAATTTCTTCAGTTGAATATGCCTTTTTTGTTGTTTCTTGGGTATTTTAAAGCTGAATGGAGTAGAAATGAAAGGGAATTTATAAAGTGGTCAAACGATGAAATATATTGGGAAAATTGTAGTTGTCTACAATTCTGCCATCACCAGAACTCGCCCTCTGACATCCACCCAGATTCTCTTTGTCACTTTATTGCTTTATTTTCAAATATGCATGATCAAGTTATATAATGATAGCACCTTAGACCAGCAAGATATTTTTTGGAATTCATCTTGAATCTAAGATCATCATTTTCAAATGAAGAATCTGAGTCCACATAGATGACTGACTTGCTCAGTATTATACACTTAAATGGCAACACCACCCACATCTTCTGCTGAGAAAGAGAGAAAAAACAAGTCTAGGTCTGGATAGTCTAGCAATTAATCAACTTGACAACAATGCGTTTTTAACTTCAGTGTACCATACAGAAATGAGAGCAGATTTTTCATGCTATTCACCATACTTTTAAATTGATACATCTTGGAGGTCCTCCCATGTCAACATTCTCCCACTCCCTTAAAGGCTGCATAGTATTCTATTATGCAGGTCATTTATTTAACCGGTACTCTATGAAAGTGCAACCTTCTGCTGTTGTAGAAGAAAAAGCTATAGTGAATATCCCTATACCTATATCACTTAGCATGTGGAATTGCTGTATTAAAGTTACGTGTGTGTTTTAAATTTTGATAGAATAAGGTGGGTTTCATTAAAGGAAGCTTAATGTAGGTTTCACTTTTTTTTTTTTTTTTCTTCAGAGGGAACTTTGCTCTTGTTGCCTGGTCTGGAGTGCAGTGGCGTGATCTCAGCTCACTGCAACCTCCACCTCCCGGGTTCAAGCGATTCTTCTGCCTCGGCCTCCCAAGTGGCTGGGATTACAGGCGTGCACCACCACACCTGGCTAATTTTTCTTTCTTTTTTTTTTTTTTTTTTTGTATTTTTAGTAGAGACAGGGTTTCTCCACGTTGGTCAGGCTGGTCTCAAACTCCCGACCTCAGGTGATCCATCTGCCTTGGCCTCCCAAAGTGCTGGGATTACAGGCATGAGCTACCACGCCTGGCCCAGTTTTAAATCATCTTACTCGCAACTCCTCTAACCCATTTTGTGAACGGGGATGTTTCGTGTCTTCTAGGAGTGGGTGTTCACCTGACTCTGCTGCATCATTTTAAAGAACTAACCCTAAACCTCGAATCTTCCCAATCCCCCGCTAAATCCTAAGAGTCAGTATTTCAAAGAAGATGCTCTTTTTCTTGTGATTCCTAGGAAACCCTTGCCAGAGTCTTGATGTTTCTTGTAACCTCTCTGTGTATGTAGATATCTATGATGTATTTGCTTATAAAGAACATTAACTTGATTAGGGAAAGAAGAAAAGAGAAGGGGGTTGGTTGTCATTGTTCAACCACACAATTCATTTTGGAACCCTTAGAATGCTGACTGTCTTTACTCTTAGCCACGCGGACCCTCTCAGAGCAAACTATGTACACTGCACTTCCCAGAACTTAAGAGTGTGTGTGAGTGTGTCTGTCTGTGAGACAGAGAAAGGGAGGAGGGAGAGAGGAAGAGAAGATGAATGCTCATTCAGGTCTAGGTCTGGACCACTCATCAGAGAACCATGGGCACCATTATTTGGAAATACTACCATTCCCAATACAGCGCCCCTCTCACATGACCTCAAAGAAGAATGCTCTGAAAAGGGTATTAAGCTGTCACCTTCTGCACACTGTAACAAAAACCCTGGAAGACCCTAACCAAACTGAGTTTGAATTCAATTTGGAAGGATCCCAGGGTACTTGTGTGAGAGCCACAGCAGTTAAGACTAATCTGGTTGGATTTTACCACCATCCGCATTCATCCTCAATGGCCTTTCCCCAAAACTTGGATAATGAATATGGTTGGAGCCATAAGAGAGACGTGTACAAAGGGTTGTGGGAACTAGAGGGAGGATGGATTTGGCTTGGGGAGAGAGAGGGTCAGAGGAGGTGGTTCTACGGATAACAGTGTGCCACGTGCTAAGCATCAGACTTGATTAGAAAGTCTTGGAAATAACAAGGAAATAATTAATGAATATACTCTGTGTCTCCAAACTCCTGATCCATCTCAGCCTGACTGAGTCTCTTCCCACTTTGTAGAGCAATGGAAATCATCCACTGGGCCTCACTTGCAAACTCCCCGGCATCCTCTTCTCATCGTTCCTCGTGGCTCCTGCCGTGACCAAGGAGGTGTTTCTCCATTCATCTAACCCTACTGGAGCTCAGGATGTTGTCTTGGGACTCCCAGCCCCTCATTCACTCCCTCACTTCTCTGTACCTTCCCCTGGAACATGCTTGCGGCAGGTGGTGCTGTGCACTCCAGGCCAGCCCATAGTCCTCTATTTTGATATTTGCACTCTCCCTTGAGGAAGACTGCACTGCCCACATCTCAAGTTGTTCCTGGCAGCACTTTCCCGTCATGTGTCCCTATCCTTCTCGAAGCAGAGCACAACGCTTGCCAGGCTAGAACAGTGTTCACCATTCTTTCTTTGAAAAATTCTCTCTCGAACTCACATTTGCCTTGTCTAGATAATCCAGTCTCTTGCTTTTCACAGCCAAATATCTTAAATGATATTTCTGTCCATTGTCTCTTCTTCCTTATCCTCCATGTATTCCTCGGCCCACTTCTCCCCGGCTGTAACTAAGGCCATGGACGGAAGCAACATGGCTAAATCCAGTGCAGCCTCCCTGGCTTCCACTTGCTTGTCTCCTCTGCAGCATTGCATGGGGCTGCCCTTTGCTCCCACCTCCCATTCTCGATCTTCCCTGCTCCGCTCTTGCCCTCTCCCATCTCAACAGCCACTGCCTCTCAGCACCGTTGGCAGCCTCTTTCTCTGCCCACCCTTTGAATGTTCAGGGGCCTCAGACTTCCATCCCAGGGCCTCTTCTCGCCTTTGGTGATCTCTCTGTGGTTGACTTTTCATCTCCAAGAGTTAGTTTAGAGTAAAAGAAGCAATCCTGGAAATCTGTCACTCAGGAAGAAATGTAGCACTTCTGTCTAAGAGGATGCTGAGTGCAGTGAGAACAACCCTCATGGTAAGATGCTGCCCCAGCTATTTGCTTGTTAGACTACCCGTGCATCCTCAAGCACCAGCTGTTTTAGTCATTGTTGCAGTGTCCTTGAGGTGGGTTTAGTATCTGGTCTCCAGAATAATTCCAAAGGAAAAAAATCAGAGGCTGTATTCTGCTGTGCAGGCAACATATGATTCTATAATTTCTGGTATTCGGGACCACCTTCTGGTTTTGGGGAGTCAGTTCTATAGTTTCCGTGGCACTGGAAGGCTGACACCCAAAATGTCCCCTAGACTTTTACTGGTCAGTCCAAGTATGCAACACAAATTGTCCCCCAATGGGTAGAAAGCAAGGAAAGAGTGGTGAGATCAGCTATTTACTGGGCAAATCACTATACTGAGTGCCTGAGGCAATTTATACACTTTATTCATTCAATGAACACTAAGTGGACTTTTATTCTCATCCCTGTTTGACCAGTGTAGAGTCCATGAGCACAGGGACTTTGCTTTGCCTATTTTTTCAATCCCAGCACCCGGTACAGTGCCTGACACAGGAGGAGCTGAAAAAATAAATATTGAATAACAAGGTTCAGAGAAGCTAAGACTTTGTTTCAGGCTGACATAGCCAGTAAGTAACAGGACAGATATTTGAACACAAATCCACCTGACTCTGGAACCCACGTTTTTATAGGATGATAATTGTATCCAGCAACAAGTCTCCCCTGAATCTCCTGAACTTTACACATTCACTTCTCTCTCTTCACAAATAGATGTCTTAAACTTTATCAACATGTCCCAAATGAAATGTCTGCCCCCCCACCCCCGCAGACCTCTGCCCCACCCTTGTCAATTTCCCCTCTCAATAACAGCTTCCAGTTACCTCCTTCAGATTTAAACATCCTTTACTTCTTTTTCCTTTCACATTCTGCATTCAACCTATCAGGAAATCCTGTGGTCTCTGCTTTCAAAGTCTCTCCAGAATCTGACTATTCCTCACTGTCTCCACGACTACCATAGCAGCCCAAGCCACAGCCACCACCCTCTCCTCAATGCTCACTGTGATTTCCTGCTCTTCCTGCCCCCATCTCCGCCAGCCCTTGTGATCTAGCTCATACAGTAGCCTGGGTGACCTTGTTAAGGGCTGAACACTTGAATCTCCTCCAGATTCATATGTTGAAGCCCCAACCTCCAGTGTGATGGTATTTGGAGGTGGGGCCTTTGGGAGATTATTAGATTTGGATGAGGTCACATGGGTAGAGCCACATGATGGGATTAATGCCCTTATGGAAAGAGGAAGAAGACACCAGGCCTTGCTGTCTTTCTCTACCATGTGAAGACACAGTGGGCAGGTGGCCAGCCATGAGCAAGCCAGAAAGAGGACCCTCACCGGACTTTGTTTTTTCTTCAGATGGAGTCTCGCTCTGTCGCCAGGCTGGAGTGCAGTGGTGCGATCTTGGCTCACTACAACCTCCACCTCCTGGGTTCAAGCAATTTTCCTGCCTCAGCCTCCGGAGTAACTGGGACTACAGGCATGTGCCACCACACCCAGCTAATTTTTGTATTTTTAGTAGAGATGGGGGTTTCACTATATTGGCCAGGCTGGTCTCGAACTCCTGACCTAGTGATCGATCCACCCACCTCAGCCTCCCAAAGTGCTGGGGTTACAGGTGTTAGTCACAGTTCCTGGCCTCTTCACTGGACTTTCTTGGACTTTCTAGCCTCCAGAGTCGTGAGAAAATGTTTATTGTGTAAGTTATCCAGTCTGTGGCATTTTGTTAAGTATGGCAGCCAGAGCAGGCTAAGACAGACCCTCTGAAAACATCAGGCAGATTGTGCCACTCCTCTGCTCAAAACCTCCAGTGGCCCCATTTCTTTCAGAGTCAAGGGCAAAATCCTTTGCAGTGGCCCAGCAGGTTCTGTGTAGTCATCTCTTGTGAACTCCTAGCCTTGCCAGGCATCGCTACTCTTCAGACACTCTGACTCAGCCACGCAAGCTTTCTCCTTGATCTGCAAGTTTATCAGCCCGTTCTCACCTCGAGCCTCTGCACGCTTCCCTCTGCCTGGAAGGCAGAAGGATCTTTCTTCAGAGAGATCATATGGTTTTCTCATGTCCGTCTCCTACAGGTCTTTGCTCCAAGGACACTTTTCAGAGTCCTGGCCTGATTCCCTCACCTGAAACTGCCCCCGCCCTCAGCCTTTCCCTGGGCGACCACTTTCAAGTCCCACACCTGTGCCAATTTCCACCTGGCGTTCATTCTCACCTTCTAACACTCTGTGTCATCTTTAGGTTTATTGCTTATTACCTTTCTCCCTTGTTACAATTTAAGATCCAGGAATGCACAGGTTTGCTCCCTGGTGAATCTGAACCCCCTCCACTTAACATGGTATTTGCTGAATGAATGACTAACCCAGAATGACTAGCCCTTGGATCCTAAATGCGAAAGCTGAAGAGGCTCTATTTTAATCCTCTTCTTTCCTAGGTTAGGAGACCGAGACCCAGAGGGGTGACACGAGGGGCTGAGGTCCATAGGCGGAGGGCTAGTGACAGGGCTAATAGACAAAGAGGCGGCTCCTCTCTGCCCATCCAAGGCTTAACTTTGATCTACTGATTCTTACCTTAAACCTGCTGGAGTGACCAGTTCTCAGGACTGGAAGTTGTGGAAATAAGGAGGGTGGTTTTTGTGCACGTTTATCTTATCACCGAAATCAACACGGAGTTTCCCTACTTTTAACATCGGGTCGCCTTCACATGTGCAGGTGGTAAATGTATCCAGCCTCACATTGTTCACTACCAGGAATAGAAACATCTAATTTCTTGTCGGTGGAAAATACAAAAATTCTTTCACACAGAAAAAGAGAAACATACAATTTTGGATTTCCTATGGATGTCCAAGTCAAAAAACAGTAGTAGCTTAGGAGGAAATCAGAGCCCAGAGCCGGCTTCAGGTTTCGGCCTGCAGAGCAAGCCGCTGCTGCAGTGCGAGGCCGCCAGGGGGCACTGCTTCGCCAGGCTGGAGGCCGAGCAGGCCCTCCGGGAGGCGCGGGTGGAAGGCGCGGGAGTCTCCGGGAGGAGAGCGTCCATGCCGCGCGGCGCGGAGCAGCAGCCCCGAAACCGAGTGCGGCGGCTGCAGGACCGGCAGGACCGCCACGACTCACCAAGTGAGCAGCGAGACCTCCTGCTTTAATAGGGGTAACCAAAACCCCTATTAAAACTCCCAGGAGAGTCATGATGGGTGGCCGATGGAACTCCTGGCTGCTTTCATGACCAGAGCTGGGTGGCCGCCTCGGTGTCCTGCACCTGCTGGGGTGCAGCGTCCGCGTGTCTGTGTGCGCAGGCGCCCTCTTGCCTACTGCAGGAGCAAGATGGGGGAAGCCGGATTAGGTCACTCCAAGATCCTAAACTTTAGATGTCAAGCAATGTGAGGGAACACCAGGTGCATTTTTTGTCCAAACATTTATTTGCTCATGGCCCGGAATAGGCCAGCAGTATAAGAGCAGCGGACACCACTCGGTCCCGATGTGTAGTGAATGTAAACACGCCTGAGAGCAGTTACCCTTCACAGGATGCCTGTGTGCTGAACACGGAGATTCCCACTTTATAGCTGAGGGAACTGCAGCCGCGGAGGTCGCAGGGAGGAAATGAGATTTGACCCTGGGTTATTTTACTCTGATGCCTTTTGGCTTAACAACTACTGAATAATTCCCTGGTTCTCAGCAGAAGCGGTGAGAGATGTATAATTTGAGATTTATTGGGTAGAATTGGCTTAATTACGAGGTGTGACGAGGCAAGTCTGAAATCCATAGGGCAGGCTGGAACTCGCGGACACCAGCTGATGCTGCTGTCCACCATGACATTTATTCTTCATCAAGGATGCCCCAGCTTTGCTTCTAAGACCTCTTGATGCATTGAATCAGGCCCATCTGGATTGTCTAGGACAGGGGTCCCCAGCCCCTGGGCCACAGACTGGTACCAGTCCGTGGCCTGTTAGAATCTGTATGAGGATCTAATTCCTGATGATCTGTCACTGCCTCCCATCACCCCCAGGAGGGACCGTCTAGTTGCAGGAGGACAAGCTCAGGGCTCCCACTGATTCTGCATTATGGTGAGTATGTAATAATAATAGAAAGATGGACAATAAATGACATATGCTTGAATCATCCTGAAACCATCCCCCTGCACCCTACCCTATCTATGGAAAAATTGTCTTGCATGAAACTGGTGACTGGTGCCAAAACGTTGGGGACTGCTGGCCTAGGATACTCTCCCTTACTTAAAGTCAACTGATTTGGGGCTTTGATCTCATCCAGCTTCATAGAAACACCTAAGTTTGTGTTTCATTGAATAACTGGGGAGAGGAGAACACCATTATACCTGGAAAGCTTTGCAAACGAGGCTGCCTGGGACCTACTACAGACCAAGTGAATCTGAACTTCAAGGAATGAAGTCTGGACATTCATGAGTTTTTGCAAGTTCCCCAGGTTATTATAGTAAGGGTTAAAAACTGTAGTATCTTCAGTGAAGGAGTTCCTGGGGCCTTGAAATTTACATTGAGCCACCAGCACTTGGTCCACTGTGCTGGGATCCCAGGAGAAAAGACAGCGCCCAGTCTGGAGGTGCTGTGCTCTGGAGTTGTGCTTGCTCTGTGACCCTAGGCTGGTCCTTTCACTGTTCAGCCTCATTGTCATTATTTGTGCAAATAGCGGGTGCTGGGAAAAGACCTGCCTGCCCCACTGACCTTTCTCCAAAAGCCACCCCTCTGCTGTCTGATCGCAGAATCTCTGCTTTGTTTGACCTTATTATTTTCAGTCCCAGGGCATGAATCGTAATTGGCTCAAACCAGTCCCAGCAGCATTGGCCCCTCCCTTCCTAGTCCCATTTGCCAGCTTCCCTTGTAGCCAGCAGTGGCCACAGGACCCAGTTGTATCCAATGAGGCACAGGTGAAGGGTGATATCTTCCTCAGTTATAGAAGACTCTCCTGATGCCTCCCAGGCAGCAGTGAAGATGAGGGTGGGGCAGCACCCACTGATGTGGGACCACATCAATGACACAAGCCCACCCGCCAGGGAGGAAAATCAGAAACTAGATATAGCTTGGGTCCTCAATGCCACTTTGGAGCCAGGGCACTGTTTTCCTCCTCCAATTATAAAATATTTGCAAGAACGCCTGCCCTGATTGGCAGTAGTCAAGGCAGTGAAAGGGAGAGAAAGATTCTGTAACTGTCTCATTTCAGAGCTTTGGAATGTGTGGAGCTAACAGGGATTTTGGAGAGGAAAGATTCGGAACTCAATGATCTAGCTGAACATGGATTCCCCTGGCTCTAGGGCCTCCGCATAGAGAAAAACCTCTTATTTACCACAGGGTCCTTCAGTAAATAACAATTCATCCTGAAAGGAGCATTCAAGGCCCTCCATGGTGCAGCCATGCCCCATCCCAACCAGATATGCCCTGTCCCCTCAATGTCTCCTGAATATCGCATGGTGACTCCTATTTCATCCTTGCTTGAATTTTCTTCCCATCCTAGAGTCCTCCCCACATTCTTCTTTCTCTGCCTGTCTGAATTTTACCATCTGAAGTCAAGTCTCCTTCAACAAGACTCAAGTAACACCAGTCAACACCACCCCTTTCTGACAGCCCAGAATGCCCTTAGCTAAGGCATTGGGTCTCAGAATCACAGACGATCCCGGAGGAGGGGGGCCTATCCAGCAGTTTAAACCTGCAAAGCATCTCATTTCTTCCTTTGCCTTTTCATAAACCATCAGTTCCTAACAAATCAATGTAAAACCACATTTGGAAGTGACACAGATTGGCTGAAATTCTGTTAGAGGACATTTTGCTATATCTCATACCTGCTCCTATTTAACTAAATATGTCATTAGTCTAAGGGTCCTGTCATAGAGGTAAGAGAATGCTGAGAGCTTCCAGTTTGTCCCATCTCTGAAAATAACTAACCTCTTTGATCTGCCTGACCAACAATGTCCCCGGGTGGGAGGGACCCCCAAAACTGCACCAGGCTGACTGGGTATCCACCTAGGCGGAGAACTGGTAGGTCTTTTTCATTTGGCAACTTCTTCAAGTCCTGCTTAGCCAGGTTGGTTAGAGTTCAGGCTCTAAACTTGGAAAGGGTTCAAGCTCCCCCCACAGTAGGAACTCTGGTCAGAACTCAGCGAAGCCGTGCAGGGGAAGTTAGGGACTTTGCACTGTTCCTGGCCTCTCCCCTCCCTTCCATCATAGCCTGGATACATCTGTCTCATGCAGCTGCCTGGGACGGCAGACCTGGGAATGTTTCCCTTGGGAAGACAAGGTCTCTTTCTTTGAAGACTATGTAGGCACCAGAGCAGGCCCAGGACAGCTGAGGCAGCCTGGAGGCTGACCTGTCTCTCTTCTTGACAGGTGGAGCGATAGGGTTTGGGGTTTCCACACCAAGGTCATTAGGGCACATTAGAAGATGGGACCTCACTGTCCCTTTGTCCTCTGGAATAGCTCTTCTGAGATTCATTTCACCCACTTCCCCATTGGCTAATTCCAGTCCTCTTCTAGCTCTATAGCAGGATGAGCTGCAGACAAAACTCCTCAGGCACCAGATTAAAGAAGAAAGAGGTTTTTTTTTTTTATTTGGCTGGGAGCGTTGGCAGACTTGTGTCTCAAGAGCTGAGCTCTCTGAAGACAGAGTTCCTGGCCCTTTTAAGGGCTTACAACTCTAAGCGGTTCCACATGAAAGGGTCGTGATAGATTGAGAGCACATGTGGTTAGAGTGAGGGGTTAATCTTTTAACCTCAGGCCTGGTCATCAATGGCACCAGCTGGTCTTGCCACTGACTTCCTGTTGTTTTTCAACTTTTACTTCCTCCTCCTCTTCAGAGACAGGAGACAGTAAGAGAAATGGCTTCTCTCCTCATTCCCCCCTTTGAGAACCTCACTCACTAGCGGGAGTTCTCACTCTCATCTTCACTACTCAGGTCTTCCTGCCAGTCCAGTTCCATTGATTCCTAGAGTTACATACTCTCCTGTTTTCCAACGGGGATCAAGTAGTTCTAACGGGTTATAACACACATCAGTCTGGTCACTTCCTGGGCTGCGTACCTTGTACTGGGTGGCATTATACACACAAGTTTCTTTTAAACAAAAAGACTGTTTCAACTTTTTGCCCTATCTCAGTCTGAGGAGGGTCAGTTGAAGTCCTTACTGTATAAGTCCAAAATTTAAGAAAAATGAGTCCCACGATGAGCTTCCTCATGCTTCAGCCATGCATGGACCAGTCAGCTTCTGGGTGTGACTGGAGCAGGGCTTGTCTTCTTCAGAGTCACTCTGCAAGGGTTGTCCAGGCTTGGTCTTGCCTCCTAGGTTTCAGGGGCTGCAGGTTTTACACGGCTGTGGTGGATTCAGGCTGGGATTCCCTCTACCTTCACAGTGGTGGGAGTGGTCAGGATGACAGTCTCAGGTCCTTTCCACCATGGGCACAAAGAGGCTACGTTCCAGTCCTTGATCCACACTCGATCACCTGGGGAGAAAGCGTGAACTGGGGAGAATAAGCTAACAGTGCATCTCTCATTTACCCAGGTTGAGATTGTTTGTGTAATTTTTCCTGAAGTCTGTAGCTGTTGCTGTAACTCAATTTCACCTAACTCTCGGGGAGTGCCTGGAAGTCCCCACAATATGGGAGGGGGCCTATGATACAGTATTTCATAAGGGGAGTATCCTGTTCTTTTAGAAGGGGTACATCTAATTTTAAATAATACCATAGGGAGAGCCTGTATCCATTTTAATCCTGTTTCCTGACATACTTTCCCTAAACTATTTTTGATAGTCCGATTCATCTGCTCCACCTTTCCGGAACTCTGAGGCCAGTAGGCAGCATGCAGTTTCCATGTGATCCCCAATACCTTTGCCATCTTCTGTACCAAGTCACCCACAAATGCAGACCCATTATCTGAGCCGATTAGTAAGGGCAGTCCACATCTAGGAATAAGATCTCGAAGAAGCACACGGGTTACTTTACGAGCTTTCTCAGTTCATATTGGATAAGCTTCCACCCACCCAGAGCAGGTACACACAAGAACTAGTAAATACTTGTTACCTCCACACTTTGGCATCTCTGTGAAGTCCACCTGGAGATCTTCAAAGGGGGCTGCTCCATAAGCTTGTATGCTAGGCGGAAGTGCTGGACCTTGCCTCACATTATGCTGTCGGCAGGTAACACACCGCAGGTAACACCAAAACACTGTTTTGGCAAGGGCTGACAAATGCGAGATGTAGAAATACCGGCCCTAACGACTTTTCAAGTGACTCCTGACATAGATGGGTGGTTTCATGCACAGCCAGTACAACTGCGGCTCCTAGCAGCTGTGGCACAGCTACTCTCCCATCTGGTAACCAAATCCATCCTTCCTCCATCACTTGTCCCCCCTCTGCCTGGAGAAAGTCCTTTTCTTCTTTAGAATAAGTAGGTCCAAGATCAGGTGCTTGAGGGAGCAGGGGGGCTGTGACTGATGCCTGGAAGGGGGCAGATGCTGCTTTTCGAGCCTCTGAGTCAGCGCGGGAATTCCCCAAACCCACCAAGGTGGAAGCTTGCTGATGTCCTCTGCAATGCATAACTGCCACCTTGTGGAGTTTCCATACTGCTTCTAATAATTGCAAGATTTCTTGTTGATATTTTATGTCCCTTCCCCCAGAGTTCAATAGGCCCTTTTCTTTATATAATGCTCTATGCACTTGAAGGGTTAAAAAGGCATACCGAGAATCAGTGTAAATGTTTACAGTCTTACCTTCACTGAGTTCTAAGGCCAGAATTAAAGCAATGAGTTCAGCTTTCTGGGCTGAAGTGCCCTGGGGCAATGATCTGGCTTCACCAACAGTGTCCAGGGTTATCACTGCATACTCTGCACATCTCTTTCCTTGTGGGTTGATGAAAGCTGCTCCCATCCATGTATATAGTTCCCAGTCTACTGACGCCCAAGGCTGGTCCCTGGTGTCAGGTCTGCTAGAGTAAACTGAGTCCAACACTGCTATACAGTCATACTCGACAGGGCTCTCTGATACTGGGAGCAAGGTGGCAGGGTTCAGGGTGTTACAAACTTCAGTGGTTATACAGGGATTTTCACAGAGCAAACTTTGGTACTTGGTGAGTCTAGCATTCATTAGCCAATGATGTCCTTTAGTATTCATTAAAGTTAGCACAGCATGGGGGCCTTTATCTTCAGGTTTTGCCCAAGAGTCAGCTTATCTGCCTCTTGTACTAGCAGGGCAGTTGCTGCCAAGGCCCTCAATCATGGAGGCCATCCTTTGGAAACCCCATCTAGTTGTTTAGAGAGGTAGGCCACCGGCCTCGGCCAGGGCCCCACAGTTTGGGTTAAAACTCCAACTGCCCTCTTTTCTCTCTCTGACACATACAATGTAAAAAGCTTTGTCAGATTGGGTAGCCCCAGGGCTGGGACTGACATAAGTTTTCCCTTTAACTCATGAAAGGCTTGCTGTTGTTGGGATCCCCATTCAAAAGGTTCCCAGTACCCCCCACCCCCAACTTTGTGACCTCATACAAAGGCTTGGCTAATACTGTAAAGTTTGGGATCCACAGTCTGCAAACCCCACAGCTCCTAAGAATTCTCTCACCTGACTTCTGCTCTTAGGCTCCAGTAGATTGCAAATGATCTGCTTTCTTTCTGATCCCAGGTTGCACTCCCTCTGTCAGATAGTAAATCCCAAGTAATGTACCTGCTGTCAGCAGATCTGAGCTTTTTTCTTGGACACCTTATACCCACAGTCCTCCAGGTGCTGAAGTAGGGCATCTGTTCCCTTGGCGCACCCAACTGCCTTGGGGTGTCCCAGAAGAAGGTCATCAACGTACTAGAGCAACATGCAGCCTAGGTCTCTGGTGGGAAACTTCTGGAGGTCTCAAGCCAATGCCTCCCTGAAAACGGTGGGGGGAGTTCTTGAATCCTTGGGGAAGTCGGGTCCAAGTGTACTGAGTATGACACCTGACTCAGGATCTTCCCACTGAAAGGCAAATAGCTTCTGGCTCTCAGGGGCTAATCTGATGCTAAAGAAAGCATCTTTCAGGTCCAAGCAGGTGAACCAGTTGTCCCCAGCTGGCAGCAACCCCAACAATGTGTACAGGTTAGGTACTGTTGGATGTAAAGTCACTGTAGCTTGGTCAACCAAGTGCAAATCCTGTACTGGCCTGTAGTCCTTGGTCCCTGGCTTGGGAACAGGTAGGAGGGGAGTGTTCCATGTAGACTGACAAGGAACTATAATTCCAAAGGTTCTTAGGTGCTTGAGATGGACCTGGATACCTTCAAGAGCTTCTCTGGGGACCGGGTACTATTTTTGCCTAACAGACTGGGCCCCAGGCTTAACTTCTATAAGTACGGGGGTTTAGTTGACTGCCAACCCTGGAGGGTTGTCTTCCACCCACACCCTTGGCCACCACTTGGCCAGAGCTGGTCTTATCTCTTGGCCCGGCTCAGTTAAGAAAAGTCTCCATTCCTCCTCTTGGGGACCGTAAGGGTCATAATGACTCATGTCCCAGGTAACTTTAGCAGCAAAGAGCTGTGCTCTGTAAAAGAGATAGTGGCTCCCAGCTTGCTAAGCAAGTCCCTTCCCAACAAGGGCAAGGGACAGTCAGGCATGTACAAAAACTGATGAATCACTTTATGTCCTCCTACAGTACAAGTCTGGGGCAAACAGAAAGCTTGCTTTGCTGAAACCCCCATGGCTCTGATTATGTCAATGGTCTTTTTGGATAAGGGGGTGACCGGGGTGGTTACTACTGAATGTTCAGCACCGGTATCTACAAGAAAATCAATGTCTTTACTCCCGACTGTCATCCTGACCATAGGCTCTTTGGGGGCACTTGATCCCGGTCCCCCTCAGTCCAATAACCCTTTTGCCAAGTTGAGCAGGGCCCCTTCCTCCTTGTCTGGGGCCTCCTGCTCTGAGTCACCTTGTTTTCCTTTTAGCTGAGGGCATTTGTTCTTCCAATGTCCTATTTCTTTACAATAAGCACACTGGTTATGCTGCAAACTCTGACAGCCAGGCTGAGTTTCTTTCCCAGGGCCCCCCTTCCCTTGCCTCTTTGGGGGGACCCCTCTGATTACTGCAGCTAACAGGTCGGCATTTCGCCGGGCCTGATGTCCATTCTTTTTGTGGTTTTCCTTACAGCTTACTGCATCCCTGTTTACAAACACCTGGTTAGCTATTTCTAATAACTGTGATGTATTCATCACTGCAAACCCAGCCTGTTTCTGCAGTTTTCTTCTAACGTCTTCTGCGCTTTGACTAACTAAAGCCATGTTGATCATGCGCTGATTTTCAGGGCTTTCAGGATCAAAGGGAGTATACATACAATAGGCCTCACACAGTCTCTTATAGAATTGTGCTGGACTTTCTTTTCCCTGAATGACCTCAAAGACCTTGTTAACATTTGTGGCCTTCTGGGCTCCCCTCTTTAATCCTTTCAAGAGAGCTTCCCTGTATCAGTTCAGCCTTTCCATATCCTCTCTTTCATTCGGGTCCCACTGGGGGTCGGTTCCTGGTAACTGGGTCCTCACATACTCTTGGGGGTTTGGTAATCAGCTGGTGCATGTTCTTCTAGCCACTTAGTTGCTGCTTGGAGCACTCTCCACCTTTCATGTGTGTTAAAGAGGAACATGAGCAACTGATGGCAATCAGCCCAGGTGGGATTGTGGGTCTGGATAATAGTTTGGAGAAAATCAATTAGAGCTTGTGACTTTTCAGTATAGGATGGGGTATTGTTTTTCCAGTTGAGAGGGTTGGCAGAGGTGAAGGGCTGGTACACAAAAACATGCTTCTCCACCATGTGACCACCCTCATCTATCCCAGTATACCGCTGCTCTCTCAGGGGCATTTGTATCCCAGTTTTGGGTTGTAAACAAGCTGCCAAGGGAGAGGTTCCTCCTGAGGCTTCACCGCCTCTCTTGTCTACTCTGGGTGACCTAGGGATATGTTTGTCTTGCACAGGTGCAAGCACTGTGGGCTCAAGAGTGGGCAGCCTCTCTCCCCAGTAAGGGGAGGGCACCACTGGTATCACTGGTGCCATCTCCTGCAATGAATCTTCTGATGTTGGGTCGAACAGAACTTCAGGAGTTGATTTCCCTCAGCAGGTGGAGCGGGATCCTTCCTTGGCTATCTGTCCCTTTGCTACTAGCACTGCTGCTGTCTGCCCTCTTAGCCACTGTGGGGGGTCTGGCACCAGCTGTAACCAAGTGTCTATATATGGAAACTGGTCTGAGTGTCCTGACTTACCAGTTACCTTGTGCCATACCTTAGAAACAAGGGACCTGTCCAGGCTTCCTTCTGATGGCCAACCCACTTCCAATGTTGGCCAATCTATTTCACACAAAGTTCTAAGTTTTCCTGGTGTCATAGTAACCCCATAGTCTCCACTAAATCCCTACTTAAAAGTTTTCAACATAGTTCCTAGCGGAGTGGGCTTACTTTGTGTCTGACCCATGTTTCCTACGAGACAAAACACTATGCTCACACCACACGCACACCACACAACAAAGAATGGGTAAAAAGGGCACACACACACACACTTTCAGTTTACACCAAACCAGGATTAAATCCAAAATCAGAGTATCCAGAAATCCAAGCCAGGTCAAAACCAAAACCAAAGTATCAAGCAATTCAAGTCAAGTCAAAAACCAAAGTGCCAGTACAGGCACGCCGTGGGTGATCAGGCCACGCTTCCACTCAAATGGAGTAGGCAAGTTCCAAAGACCAGTCTTACCAAGTTTCAGATGTCCAGACTTAAAGTTCCAGTTCCATCCCGGTGTTCAGCCACTGCTTTGATCATCCGCGGGGGCCTGCTGTGCACTGCTCTGACGAGGCATTCCACCAGGGCAATTGCCTACCTGGGAGGGCTCTCAGGATCCACATCACTCAAGCTGGCTGGAGTCCCCTGCAGGGATGTTTCACAGGGCAGGCCTAAGCGGCCTAAGGGGCTGTCTGTTAATCACTTCGCTTCCCGGTCAGGGAACCCCACAGACAAAACTCCTCAGACACCAGATTAAAGAAGGAAGAGGATTTTTTTTTATTTGGCAGGGAGCACTGGCAGACTCTCGTCTCAAGAGCCGAGCTCTCCAAAGGCAGAGTTCCTGGCCCTTTTAAGGGCTTGTAGCTCTAAGGGGTTCCACGTGAAAGGGTCATGATAGATTGAGAGCACATGTGGTTAGAGTGGGGGGTTATTCTTTTAACTTCAGGCCTGGTCATCAATGGCACCAGCTGGTCTTGCCACTGACACCATTCCTGTTGTTTTTCAACTTTTACTTCCTCCTCCTCTTCAGAGACAGGAGACAGTAAGAGAAATAGCTTCTGTCCTCAGCTCCAGTAAGACTCCTCTTGGCTTCTATCTCATGTGCCAAGGTGAAAATCTATTTCAAGGGATTGAAAGAAGCAGTGGGTATTGGTGGGAGTGTAAGTTATTTAGACTATTGTGGAAGACAGTGTGGCAATTCCTCAAAGATCTGGAGGCAGAAATACCATTTGACCAAACAATCCCAAAGGAATATAAATCATTCTACTATAAAGATATATGCATGTGTATGTTCGTGGCAGCACTATTCACAGTAGAAAAGATGTGGAATCAACCCAAATGCTCACCAATGATAGACTGAGTAAAGAAAATATGATACATATATACCATGGAATACCATGCAGCCATAAAAGGAATGAGATCATGTCCTTTGCAGGGACATGGATGGAGCTGGAAAGTATTATCATCCTCAGCAAACTAATGCAGGAACAGAAAACCAAACACCACATGTTCTCGCTTATAAGTGGGAGCTGAATGATGAGAACACATGGACACATGGTGGGGAGGAACACACACTGAGGCCCGTCAGAGTGGGCAATGTGGGGAGGGAGAGCATCAGGAAGAATAACTAATGGATGCTGGGCTTAATACCGAGGTTATGGATGACCTGTGCAGGAAATAGCCATGGCACACGTTTACCTATGTAACAAAACTGCGCATCCTGCACATGTACCCCTAAACTTAAAAGTTGAAGAGAAGAAAAAAGAAGCAGTGGGTAGATGGTAGGTTTGGAAGAAAGGTGGATAAAGAGGGAGACATTCTAAGTCGCCCCAGATCTGGGACCTGAAGCTTGGACCAAAAACAAGTTATCTATCCTTTTTCTTGGTTTGAATTCGTCTCTGCAGAATGGTTCACTACATCTGCAAGGGCCCCAGTGGCTGCCAGAGTCCACCTAAGGACCAGACGAAGGCTCCACATGAGACAGCTGCAGGTCTTGCAATACCCTGCAGTGATTTGCAGAGCAGTTTGAGTGCTGGACACAGAGACAGTGTGTGTATTTCTTCCATCTTCCTAGGGGAGCTTTCCACAAGTTTTCCAAGGGCCCTTTCAGCTGTGGTCTAAATTCAGGGCCTTGGCACCACCCCAGGGAGGAAGCTCATTTACTTTGGCACCTAGACACTTCCTAGTTAGTCCCAGCTCCAAATGTATGGAATTGGGCTTTGCGGAGGCCCGTGGTAGTAACTCTCTGCACCGTTAAGACAGATGGAGACTGTGGTTGCCCGAGCCATTGGGGACCTCCCATTCTCCCTCCCTAGGGTTCCTCCCCTGCTGACTTTGAGGTTTAAGGGAGTTGCCCACAAAAGAATGTTTGATGAGGGGTTCATGCTGGTCGGATCGTGGAGGATGTTACAAATACTCAAATTTTCCTTGCAGATATTTTTCCCCTCCAAAATTGGAGAAAATGCATAGTGTTCCTTGTGGGAATCTTTTCAAAAGGTATGTAAAGAATGATTTTCACAAACCAAGAAGTCAAATTTTTTCTTCAGGCACAGCCAAGTGAGGCCAAATATACGCCCAATGGTAGGAAATGGATGGACTGGTTTCTATCATAACACTTTCTAAAAATGTACAAATTGGACAATTAATTTACTCTCATATTTGGCAGAGAAAGGAGAGGTGGCATTGCTGGCACCCATTACTTTCCCAAAGCTGCCCTCAGAAATGTGTTAATTACTTGGTTGCCATGCAGGTGGCCACTTGTGCTAGTGTCCAGGTTATCAACTCAAGCTTCCCTCTCCTGTTTTTCCACCCAGAAAAACAATGGGTGGTCTTCGAGAAGACACATAAGAGGCTGTCCCTCCAACAACATTAGTGAAAAGATCTCCACATTTCACCCAGACGCTGAGCCCTGCGATCTCTCTCAGCCCGATTTCCCCAGGGAGCAGAATGCCAAGCTGCACTGGCCTCGGCCCTGCTTCTAGCACTTGCTAAACCATGCGGGCAGGGCTGTGCTGAGTGCTGTCTCAGAGTCTGACCTGTCACGATTTCCTTCATTCATCGCCAGATCCTAACTCACTCACTCCTCTCAAAGGGATGGCAACCAGAATTTGTCTTCAAATTTAGTTGCTTTATGGAATTTTACAGACTGTTTTATCCTTATTATTTGACTTCTTGGTGTTTTTATTGACTTTGGCAGGGAGTGGGGCTGGACAAAAAGGCGTCTTGGAAGTGAGAGGTGGTGGAAATGAGTGCTTTCTCCAGGGTGATGACAAGTCACTCTGTGTCTCCTTTCTTTCCCCCTGGCTAAATATTTGTTGGTTATGTTTCTGTACAAGATAAAATTCCTAAAAAGAAAAATAACTCAAAGTTTAGACAGGGTTTCATTTTAATCTTAAAGCATTTTGCATGTCATTTTTTAAAAAGTGGAGTCCTTATTTAACGGGAGGAATGGGCTCTCCTGCCTCCCTGCTTCCACAGCCCCGGGATAGACTTTGCAGCTTATGGAGTCATCACCCCACACTGTCATTAGTGCCCACGTCGATGTTCTCCTCCCTGGACTGAGCTCCCAGGGAGCAAGAATTGGCATGCTGCATCATTTCAACCAGGGTGGCGCCTCTGCCATGCCAGGGCTCCACAGGTATTTGTTGGATGAAGAGGACACAACAAGAAAGTATATCAGCACCTTTTTTTTTTTTTTTTTTTCCTTATTTCATGAGGCTACCCCAAGGTAGAATGGAATTGAGCAAAAAAGGAATGTGCAGCCTGGGGACTTTAGGTCTGTGCTCCAGCCTGTGCCTGCCAGCCTTGGCCACTCTGCCCTAACTTCTAGTTCTGCCTTCTGGGACATTGCTTTGCAAGCTGTGCAACACAGTGAAGAAAGTCAGTCATGTCTTTATCCTCACCAGTGGTCAGTGGGTCAGTTTTCCTGCCCAGCACCACCCATGCAAATACACAAGCATTTCCTCTTTGACTGACTCAGTTGGCGAAGGCGTGGGCAGAACCACACGACCCTCCCACCAAGAATTATGAAGTACATGATTGTGTTTTCATGTGAGCAAGCATTGTGAAGCCAGGAACTTTCCTCTTCCTCACATTTCAGACCACATGCATTTGTGTTTTGTTTGCTTCCTCATGCAGGAGGCAGCAATTATGGCAGGGGAGAGACAAGAGGAGTAGGAGAGGCCTTTCAGTGGGTCATCCAGAGAGGCACCTAAAGCTTCCAGAACAATATTTGATGCATATAAAGGACATAGAAATGGCTGACACTTGTGTTTAGGTAATTAGTTTTCCTGGTGCGAACCTCAAAAACACCTGCCTGATATGTGGTGAAATCTTGATCAACTTCAGTGCTAGTGCTGGAACTGCCTCTTGTGCAGGGATTCTTAACTCAGAGGTCCACAAATGTGAATAGAAGAATTTTATCTTTTTTTTCCTTCCCACTAACTTCTGACTGCAATTTAGCATTTTCTTCAATTCTGAATGTAAGCAACAATTGCCAGTATTAGCACTATCTGTGACATCACCCATACAAACCACAGATATTTTTTCTTTCTTTCCTCCTTTCTTCCCTTCTTTCTTTCTTTTTGTTCTTTCTTTCTTTTTTCTTTCTTATTTCTTTCTTTTCTTTCTTTCTTTCCTTCTTTCTTCTTTTCTTTCTTTCCCTCCCTCCCTCCCTCTCTTTCTTTCTTTCTTTTTCTTTCTTTCTTTCTTTCTTTCTTTCTTTCTTTCTTTCTTTCTTTCTTTCTTTCTTTCTTTCTTTCTTTCTTTCTTTCTTCTTTCTTTCCTTCTTTCTTCTTTTTTCTCTTTCTTTCTCCCTCCCTCCCCCCTGTTTCTTTCTTTCTTCTTTTTTCTCTTCCTTTCTCCCTCCCTCCCCCTTTCTTTCTTTTCTTTTCTTTCTTTCTTTCTTTCTTTCTTTCTTTCTTTCTTTCTTTCTTTCTTTCTTTCTTTCCTTCCTTCCTTCCTTCCTTCCTTCTTTCTTTCTTCTTTCTTTCTTTCTTTCTTTCTTTCTTTCTTTCTTTCTTTCTCTCTCTCACTCGTTCTTTCTTTCTTCTTTTTTCTCTTTCTCCCTCCCTCCCCCTCTCTTTCTTTCTTTCTCTTTCTCTTTCTTTCTTTCCTTTCTTTCTTTTAATTCAAACAATCCTACAGCATTTATTGTCATCTTGTAATGACATAAGGGTAATCAAAACAATGCAAATAAATGTTCATATTGGACAAAGGACATCTAAAAAACAAAGTGTATCCTTCTCAACAGGTTCTCACTTCATTGATCATTTCTAGTTGGAGACACTTTGTAGTAGAATAATAGTATCTCCTTTTAGCATAATCCGACCCAGTTGTTTTCTTGACTTTGTTTTAGAATGAATCTCTTCTGCATCATCTAATACAAGGTTCTTACACTCATCAAAACCAATGATAAAGCTTCCTGTCCACATATTCACTTGCTCATAGACCCACACCTGAATCCAGGATCTATTTTGTAAGCATCTGAAGATGAGGTTGATGGGCTGCACCACAACCTTCTGCACTTTCTGGCCCTGGCCACGGTATGCCATGGTGGACTCCCACAGAGAGCACACTCACTCACACGCTACCTCAGCCAGCAACTTCTGGAATAAAGAACCGAAAATGGACTGGGCATGGTGGCTCACACCTGTCATCTCAGCACTATGGGAGGCCGAGGCAGGCAGATGGCTTGAGGCTAGGAGTTCAAGACCAGCCTGGCCAACATGGCAAAACCCCCTCTGTACTCAAATACAAAAAAATAGCTGAGTGTGATGGTTCACGCCTGTAATCCCAGCTACCCAGCTACTTGGGAGGCTGAGGCGGGAGGATTGTTTGAACCTAGGAGGCAGAGTCTGCAGTGAGCTGAGATCACGCTATGGCACTCCAACCTGAGCAACAGAGTGAGACTCTGTCTCAAAAATAAATAAATAAATAAACCAGAAGCAGAAGTGTCCAAAACACAGATATTTTCATATCACTTCAGAGTGGCTACAAATAGTCCGTGATGTTATTTGTACTCATCACTACTTAGAAGAGATGTAGCTATTCAATCTACTGCTAGATCTTGGTTTTCAGTGCATTAATAAATAAGCACTTGTGTATTAGAGCTCTCCAGAGGAAGCAGAACAATATGTGTGGATATATATGCATATTGCATATATATGCATATATTATATATACAATATGTGTGTATATATGCATACATATATAACATATACATATGTATGCATATATAATATATACATATGTATATGTAATATACATACGATACACATGTTTGTATAATATACATATATAGATGTGCATTAATGTATGTATATAAGATACATAAATAATATATACAGATGTATATATGCATACATATGTATTTAATATACATATATAATATATACATCTGTATATATTATATATGTCTATTATATTATATGCATGTATAATATATGTATATTATATATGCATGTATAATATATGTATATTATATATGCATGTATTATATATTGTATTATGCATATAATGTATGATATATTATATGTATGTATAATATATGTATATGTATATACATATATTAGATATACAGATGTGTATATAGTATACACATATATATGCACATATACATATATAATATATGCACATATACACACATTGTATATATAATATATACATACATGCATATATATACACATATTTTATATGTATATAAAACTTTTAAGTTATATATAATTATATTACCTATAATATAGTTATATTTTATATTAACTATATATCTATAATATAGTTATATTTTATATTACCTATAATATAGTTCTATTTTATATTTTATATGCATGTGTGCATCTATAATATATACAATGTAAATATAATAATATGTATTAATTAATTATATAGTAATTGTTTTATCTATTACATCATATATAATTATATATTATAATTATATGATATGATATAATACATAACATATGATACATTTATATATTATAATAATACATATTTATATATTATATAATACATAACTATTACATAATTACATATATGTATATGTATGTGTATATATATGTGTAATATACATATTCCTGCCCTATCCTGCTTATGTAAAGCAACATCCCAGAAGGCAGAACTGGAAGTTAGGGCAGAGTGGCCAAGGCTGGCAGGCACAGGCTGGAGCAAGGACCTAAAGTCCCCAGGTTGCACATTCCTTTTTTGCTCAATTCCACTCTCCCTTGAGGTAGCCTCATGAAAAAAGGGGAAAAAAAAAGGTGCTGGCATACTTTCTTGTTGTGTCCTCTTCATCCAACAAATACCTCTGGAGCCCCGGCACGGAGGTGATGCTGCGCTGGTTGGTGGGGTAGAAATGATGCAGCATGCCAATTCTTGCTCCCTGGGAGCTCATTCTAGGGAAGGGACTATCGACGTAGGCGGTAATGACAGTGTGGTGTGATGATTCCATAGGCTGCGAAGTCTATCCCGGGGCTGTGGAAGCAGGGAGGCAGGAGGGCCCATTCCTCCCATTAAATAAGGACTCCACTTAAAAAAAAAAAAACCACGCAAAATGCTTTAATATTAAAATGAAACCCTGTCTAAACTTTAAGCTACTTTCCTTCTTAGGAATTTTATCTTGTACACATATATATATGTGTGTGTATTTGTGTGTGTGGGTCTGTGTCTGTGTATAAATAAAACAAGGTATTGTCTATCACAATCATAGAGGTTAAGAAGTCCCACCATCTGCCATCTTCAAGCTCAAGACCTGGGGAGCCTGGTGGTACAGTTCTGAGATCCAGAGGACCAATGGTGTCAAGTTTCCACTGAGGGGTGAAGTCGGATGTCTGTGCTCAACAGTCAGGCACAGCAAGCAAATTCCCTTTTCCTCCAACTTTTCGTTGTATTCAGTCCCTCAACAGATTGGCTGATGCCCATCCACAGTGCTTTACTGAGGCTACCATTCAATTCTAACCTCATCTGGAAACACCCTGACAGATATCCCCAGAAATCATGTTTAGCCAGCTTTCTGGGCTCTCCATGATGCCATAAATTTCACACATAGAATTAATCATCAAACTATATCACAAATTTGGTTTTGCTTTTTGTTTGTTTGTTTTGTTTTGTTTCATTTTGTTTTTTTGAGACAGGGTCTCACTCTGTCACCCAGGCTGGAGTACAGTGGCATAATCATAGCTCACTGCAGCCTCAGACTCCTGGGCTGAAGTGATCCTCCTATCTCAGCCTCCCAAGCAGCTAGGACTACAGGTGCGTACATCATGCCTGGCTAATTTAAAAAAAAAATTTTGTAGATACGGGGTCTTGCGATGGTTTTAAGGACAGTCCTAAACTCCTGGCCTCAAGTGATCCTCCTGCCGTGGCTTCCCAAATTGCTGAGATTACAGGTGTGAGCCACAGCACCTGGCCACAATTTTTTTAAAAAAATATTTATATTACTTTGTTTTGATGTCATTGGTTTCTTTGTTAATTCTATGTATTTTAGATTACGCATATTAAAAACATTATTTTGAGAAAAGACACACAGGCTTCACCAGAGAGTCAAAGAAGCTCGTGGCACCAAAAAAAAATCTTAAGAAACCCCGTGGAGAACAGTTTTGCCATGTGGCCCCCAGCCCTTGTTTGACCACTTCCTTGGTGGAAACAAATCCTTCTCAAAATCGTACATTCTATTTTATATTCTTCAAATACATTGAAGGGAAGAAGGGGTGAGCTGGCTACAAATTTGTTACCCCTCTGCTCCAAATGGACTGTTTGTCGCTTACTCCACCCTGACATCGAGTACTGTGAGTTTCTCCTTTGCGTGTGCATACAGGGTACTGGGGGAACCAATGCAGGAGGAAGGGGCTTCTCTTCCTAGCACCCAGCCCGCTTCCTTTCCTTTCTCATTGCTCCTCCTGCACAGCTACCAGTGACATGGGAGGTGGGCATCCACCGGTACTCCCCCAACCAAGCCTGAGTGGCACCCTACAGTTCTTAGTGAGTTCCATGTTGCCCTTTCCTGCCCACCAGCCACAGCCCACGGGTACCTGCAGGAGGCTTTTGGAGGCTTCCTCTGCCAGCCTGAGAGAGTCAGTGGCTGTTTCCTGCCAGCTGAGCCCTGTAACTTGGACCAGTTCTCACCTGGGCCAGTTCAGGAAACTAATCTGTCATCCATCGGGCAACAGTTACACCTTCCCAGTGAGGCCTGACTAGCAGTTTTGAGGAAGGAGGCTCCTGCAATCATTTCGTAGGGCTGGTGTAACAAAGTACCACGGACTGGGTGGCTTAAGCAACAAAAATGTAATCTTCCCATTCTGGAGGCCGCATGACTATGGAGGCGGTATGGGCAGCGTTAGTTCCTTCAGAAGGCTGGGAGAGAGACTCTGCTCCTGCTTCTGGGGCTTTGGGGCAAACTTTGGCATTGCTTGGCTTGTAGAAACATCCCGATCACTGCCTTTATCTGCACAAGGTGTTCTTCTCCCTGTGTGCATGTCTGTGTCCACATTTCCTTCTTCCATAAGGGACACGAGTCATACTGGCCTAGGGGCACACCCTATTCCCACATGACCTTATCCTAACTTAATTAATTATATCCGTAATGGCTTCACTTCCAAATAAGGTCACCTTCTCAGTAGGACTTCAGTACATGTATTCTGGGGGACACAAATCGGCTCCCCTTTGAAGTGTGCTTCTTCCTTCAGGACTCTCAGCCTTAGGCCATTCTTTAGCGGTGCGTTTGCCCCCTTCACCGTCGACACCCTGGCCAGTAGGTGCTGTGTTTTACTCTAATTTGGTCTTGTGGTCTCTCTCAGGAGAGTGGCCACAAACTTTAGCCCTGCCCTTGAGGCGCTCCAGGGAACTTCATCATGAATGTTTACAGTGAGTCTTTCATGGGGTACCTCTTTATCCTGGCAGACAGCCTAATGTTTAAATGTGTGACCCATGGCCAGGCGTCCGTTTCACAGAACACCTGTTGATATTGGCAGGTCCCTTGTGGCTCTTGTCTGACCTGTGCGCACTTTATTCCCACCAAGATGGCGGCTCTCTAGGAGAGCCCTAAGCAGGTGAGAAGTCAGGGGAGACACAGAAGGGGCAGTTCCACAGAGCCCATGGAGAAACAGAAGCACACCAGTTCATCACATACAGATCCCAGACAGGACAGGGCAGTAGCACACTGCAGCACACACTGCAAGGCCAACAGGAAGAAGGGGGCTCCCTCCATGACATGCAAGCTCAACCAGTGGGTGGGGCACAAATGAGAGAGGGATTGGGATATGTAGGACGACGCCTTTATGAGAGTCCACAGTGGTACCCATGCAGGTTCTATATGTTCAGGGGCATAGCGATGGCTGAGGCCCCCTCTCTAAGAGCTGAAAGTGTGATAGTGGACACTGAGAGGGGAGAAACATGTGTTAGTTAAGTGCTCTGTGACTGCTTTACTGAGAAGGTGACTGTTTTGTTTTGTTTTGTTTGAGACAAAGTCTCACTCTGTCGCCCAAGCTGTAGTGCAGTGGCACAATCTCAACTCACTATAGCCTCTGCCTTGAGGGCTCAAGAAATCCTCCCACATCGGCCTCCCCAGTAAGTGGGACTACAGGCTCACAGCACCACACTCAGCTAATTGTTAATTTTTGGGGGGCCAGGCACGATGTCTCCCACCTGTAACCCCAGCACTTTGGGAGGCTGAGGTGGGCAGATTGCTTGAGTCTAGGAGTTTGAGAGCAGCCTGGGCAACATTATGAGACCTTGTCTCTACTAAAAATTTTAAAAATTAGCTGAGTGTGGTGACATGCACCTGTGATCCCAGCTACTTTAGAGGCTGAGATAGGAGGATTGCTTGAGCACAGCAGGGTTGAAGCCACAGTGAGCCATGATTGCACCACTGCGCTCCAACCTGGGCGACAGAGCGAGACCCTGTCTCAGAAAAAAAAAGAAAAAAAAGGTTTGTAAAGACAAGGTCTCATTATATTGCCCAGGGTGGTCTCAAACTCCTGGATTCAAGCTCATGAGCCACTGTGCCCAGTGCAAAGGTAACTCTTGAATCTGACTCTTGAACTCTGAGTCTTGCAGGAGAACAAACCAGGAAGAGAATGAGGAAAGAACATTCTAGACAGATGAAAGAAATGGAACAAAGACATGAAATAAACTGGCCATGGTGTGTTAGGAAAACCCCATTAGGAATGGTTAAAGGAAGCAACAGTGTTAAACATAGAAAAAAGATCATGTTTTTCAACACATAGGATTTCCATGTCCTTAAATTGCTTGTGGTCTGAAACCATGTGCAGGTACAGTAGACGGTTCACACTCCCAGAATGTCAGAAAGTGTGCACAGGTCATGTGTACAGACAGCTGCTCCTGCATTAGGACTGCCACTTGGGCAGGAGCAGGGCTGAGACCCCCTCAGTTATAAGAGGCAGCCTGACTTCTGAGATTTTCAAGTGTCAAAAAACTATACGTCTTAGGGATAGTAAAGCAGAATATGTATGGAACGAAAAATTGAGTTGTAAGAAGGCCTACTTTTATGGAATCTCAAGGCAGGGTAATATTAATATGTGCTTTGGAGTCAGTATGACCTGGGTTGACTTATAGTTAAATATAGCCCCAGTTACTAAACCTAGAGACTCTCAATTTCCTCATCTCTAAAACATGGCTAATTATTACCTCAGGGAACTAAAGGAGATAAAGTGTATAAAGCTCACATTTGATACTAAGACCAAGGAGGAGGAGCATTAAGGCTACAATGTGACTCCTTCTAGGCCATCCTAGATAGAGCAATCCCTAGTCCAAGAATTTCCTATGCAAACACTGAAAGGTGGCTGGGCATGGTGGCTTACAATTGTAATCCCAGCACTTTGGAAGGCTGAGGCAGGAGGATCAGTTGAGCTCACGAGTTTGAGACCAGCCTGGGCAACATGGTGAGACCTCATCTCAGTAATGCAGTCCTCATTTCTACTAAAAAGAAAAAAAGATAATTAGCTGGGTGTAGTGGTTTGTGCTTGTAGTCCCAGCTACTTGAGAAGCTGTGGCAGGAGGGTCGCTTGAGTTTGGGAGTTTGAGGCGCAGTGAGCTATGATTGCACCACTGCATTTTAGCATTGGCAACAGAGCGAGAGCCTGTCTAAAAAACAAACAAACAAAAAAACCCTGAAAAAATGCTAGCTTATAATCTCAGCGCTCCCCAAACTTTTTTGACCTTACATGCATTACAAAGCTTTGAATACGTACCACAGATATAGGTGCATTTATTTATTTACAAATTTTGTTTACATGTATTACTATACTAGTACCTATTATGAAACAAACAAGATTTAAAGTATGAGATGAAGACAAAATAAACAATAATGAAAATAAATTGTTTTACTTTATTAATGATACCAAAAGCCCTTGATGTATCACCAAATAAAAATGCCCTTGACAGGGCTCTAACTATATATGGATGCATTGTTTCTGGAAATCTTGATTTACACTTTGTGATTCTGTGATCAAGGGTTTGTTTCTGTGCTTGGTTTTAATGGCATTAGCGACTGAAGTTGATCCCTCACAAAGATGCAAATAGAAGCTCACCATTGGCTGGGCTTCCTACATTATGATCACAAGGGCTTAGCAGGCCCGAATGGTCTTGACTTCCTATGTCAATGACTTCCTATGTCCCTAGACTCACCAAGAAATGAATAAATACATATAAAATTAGGGTACATTCATGTGTTCAATGTTCATCCAGTCTAAGGGTATTAACTCAGTGCAAAATGGAAATTAAAAATTCCCTGGTGGGTGTCTTTGTGTCTCCCCAATAGATTGACACATGGGGACATATGAACCTTTGTACTCCCTTAGCCATCAAATATTGTTTCACTTCCACAGAATAAGCAAGTTATTGGAGGAAACAGGCGAGTGCTGCAGTGCCCCCATGGCCTCACCTTTGCAGTTATGCATCACCGCCTTCCCTGTATACAATGCACCGCCCAAGGCAGCCCTGGCTCAGTATGGGAGGGATCTGAGCGAGGCAAAGACATCCAAGATCAAGGATCTTTGGGGACCATGGGAGGCTGACTACCACAGAAAGCTCCTGAAGAAGGTGCCAGAAAAATGGGAGAATAGGCTGGGGGCAAAGAAAATGTAAGAGCCAGGAAGCAGAGACTCCAACACCAGAAGGTAAAAAAGATCCAGGATAGACCCTGCATGGCAGGCTTAGAAAGCAGCCAGATCTGATCATAGGTGGAGGATGGAGGATGCTGGGATGGAGGTCTCCAGGACAAATTAAAAATAATAAAAAGTAGATAGACCATATTGGATACACTTAAGCATTTAAAAGTTGAGTGATGTATGAACAATATAATAGGGGAAACGAAGCCTTCAATTTAGAGACAACTATACCGACAGAAAATAAGGCAATTGTTAAATCCAAGAAAACTTAACATTTGGCAAGAAGAAAAATATAATAACAGTGGATTACTTAGGCTTTGCAGTGAATGTTATTTACACAAACACAGTAATGTCGATACCTTTACTGATTTAGCTAACAATGGGATATAACTGTTGGGAGGATGGCAGAGAGGAAACAGGAGTAGGGAATACAGGAGTGCTAGATCGGCATCCAGCACAACAGAAAACCAATAGGTAATGTCCAAGCTTAAAAAAAACCCTCACATTAGCATACTACTTAGAAATCTAGAAATAAACATGAAATGAAACAGTAAAATAATTGAAAACCATCTCCCTTGAGGATCAGCACCAGAGGTAGGGGAGAAAAAAGGTGAGGTAGGGGACAACCATTTCTGGTTACAAACAATTTGCTGCTATTTAATTTTCTTTGTCATATAAAAAAAGAAGACTAATGCAAATAATACGCATGGAGTAGAATGCCCATGAACTAGCAGCAGGCATTTCTGAGTTCCTACATGATACTTTAAAATCGCAGCATTTATGGCTGCAAATATATATTTATTTAGAGAATAAATTCCCACTGTGACTCAAATAAAAAATGTTTCCTAGGGAACATTTGAATGAATTTGGTCAATAGCTGGCTTTCCTTAGTGCTAATTTCAGATCAACTTTATTCCTTTATCCTACAGATGTGTGCTTCAAAAATGAGACACTAGAACAACAAGCAGGCTTCCGCCTGAATTATCACTTTGAGTTTGATGCAAATAGGTTTGATTAATGCATGCATAGGTATAACGTTCTCAGATAGAAAACAAACTGCATAAAATTTTAAGGTAAAGCAAAATAACTCAAGGAAATGACTCCCTTGCTCCACCCTGGCCAAAGCTCCTTTTTTCCTTTAGAGACCTCAGTGGCTCATGCTCCCTCCCTTCTGACTCAGGGACATTTTGGAAAATGCTGAGAAGCAGAGCATGGAGGTTGGCCCTTTAAAGACACACCTTGCAATCCAGAATGGTATATGAAAGGCAATTCACTAGAATGAAGGGTGAAAATAGAGAACTTCTGTGCCTATTTAATCTTTATATTAAAAATAAATGAATCATTACTGTGTTCTATGTAGGGGTCACCACTGACACTATCATTAGGTCATTTGCCTCATGTCACTGTCAACCCCAAGGAAAGAGCTCCACAACATCGCAGGGCAGGGGGTGACAATGCCCCTCATTCATTTGTTCTCTGGTGAGTTTCCAAGGCGTTGCTGTTTCTATGTGACCACGGAAGTGGTTTTCAAGATTATATTGCCGAATTTCACTGAAAGGATCCTCATGGAATAGACAAGTCAACACTAATCATGCAAGCCCAATGAACAACCAACCAGAAAGTGAACAAGTGGTCCCAGAGTGATTTGTCAACTCTATAATGATATGGTAGAAAAGAGATCGTTTATATTTTATAAGAGGTTGGTCCAAAGAATTCAAGATTATCAAAGAAAAGACTCAAAATAGGCACTCAGATCCTTTTTCTGGAACAAAGAACCTTAACCTAAGTGTACAGGGTGCCTTGAGAAATTGGCTATTGGCTGTGTAAAGCTTCCTGGAAAAGCAAGACATTTTCAAATTGAGTATCTAGGATATGAAAATAGACCTTTATAATTGGTATAATGAAGGAGATGATATTTATTTCTAGATTTCTAAATAGTATACTTACAGAACTATTTTTGTTAACTGGAACATTACCTATTGATTTTCTGTTATGCTAGATGGAGATTTAGTACTTCTCTATTCCCTACCCTTCTTCCTTTCTTGCCATCCCCTCAGTAGTTATATCCCACTTTTAGCCAAATCAATAAAGATACAGGTATTGACATTAGTATGTTTCTGTAAATAACATTCATTGCAAAACCTAAGTAATCCACTATTATCATGTTTTCATTCTTGCAAAAATGTTTTGTTTTCCTGAAATTATCAAGGTTTACCTTTGTATATACTGAGACTTAATTTTTTTTTCTGTTTTGGATTATTTATCTATCAATGGATTTTTTTAAATGCTGAAGAATATCAGATAGTCTATCATTTTATTATTGTTTATATTTCTCTAAAGACCCCCCTGTCGTGCCCATTCTCCACATACTATCTAAACCGTTTGCTTTCTAGGCTGCTACACAGTGGTATCCTGTATTATCCTAGGCTGACTGCAGAACTAGATGGAAAAGTGGGTTGGAGCAAGACCATTGAGAGGTTGGTTTGCCACAAAGAGTTTGGATTCCTTTAAGTTACTGGAGAACCATAAGAAGCGATAAGATGAAATTAGTGTTTGACAGTGTCATTGTACCAGAGTAACTGTGGGTCAAGGAGGCTATGTCTATCCTGAAGTTCATGGTTTCAGGCTGCTTTTACCTATACACTGTTCTTCCTTAGACTGCCATACATACATTTAAGCTATACAAGCAATGATGTAGAGTAACTAAGCAAATGCTGATCCTGAATCTAACTCTTAGACACTTACAATGGGAGGAAAACAATCTCTGATAAAAAGTAATGGATAAGGAATCTTCAATGTCGCAGAAATTCAAAGTTCAGGTCAATGTAAATGTCTAAATTTCTTCATACAGTTAACACTTTTCAACACTCCAGGTCAGAACAGGCATTATTTAAAATGTCAACGTTGGACCAGGCGCAGTGGTGCACACCTATAATACCAGCACTTTGGAAGGCTGAGGTGGGCGGATCACTTGAGCTTGATTTTAAAAACAGACTGTAAAACATAGTAAGAACTCATCTCTACAAAAAAATTACTAAATTAGCCAAGCGTGGTGGGGTGCGCCTGTAGTCCCAGCTACTTGGGAGGCTGAGGTGGGAGGATCACTTAAGCCCATCAGGTGGAGGCTGCAGTGAGCTGTGATCTCACTACTGTACTCCAGCCTGGGCAACAGAGTGAGACTCAGAAAAATAAAAGTAAAATGTAAACTATAAAGCCAGAAATAAAGCTGATCAGGACCATTCGAAAGACTACTGAGACAACTTGAATTTTAAAGGCAAGAGAGAGCTGGAGAAAATTTGTTCTGATGGCCACATCACAGCAGGCAGAACCAGAAGAGCCGCCCACCCACTCTTTGGCCTCCTCAACCTACTTTTGTCCTCTTCTGTGTTTTTTCCCATGTATATTATTAAAGGTCTATTATCGTAAATACTGTATGGTCCTACAGTACTTCATAATTTTCCAATACTTTCTCAAAAATCCTATTAAGCCTTTTGACAGCATATTTGGTAGATAGATAGGGTCAGCTATGTAATTCCCATTTTTGTAGAAAAGGAAGCTGGGACTAAGAGAGGCTTAATGGCTCGCTGAGAATTCCATCTGGTTGGCAGCTTCAACAGCTTGAAGGACTGGAGTCTTTAACTGTAGACAGTTTTAGCTTTGTCCCCCAGAACTCCTTGTCTTTCTTTCCCATTTCACCCCGAGTTCTTTTGTTCCTCCTCCTCTTAAACACATCTATACAATGATCTATATTATTATAGAATAAATCTTTTTTGATATTTATGAAGTTTTTTCTGTTGTTAATTATTCATTTTAAACAATTAAACAATACTTTAATAACTATGAAAATGATACATATAACCACATTTAATATTTGAATTTAAACAGAAATTAAGGTATATCATAATTTATATTTTAAACATATGTAATATTTAATAATTTTAATCTAATGATTTTAACTAATTAATAATTTAAAATTTTTAATTTTAATAATTTCTAAAGTAAAGTTTTTTGTTTTTTCTTAATAAGCTCATTCTTTTTACTTCTATATGGTTCTTAACTTTCTTCCCCCAACTCTGCCCTGAGATTCATGCGGTTCTTAGTGAGGGCAATTCCCACTCATGAAGCAAAGTCTAAATGGGTGCCCTAGGACCTCTTCCTCACACATTCAGCTTTGTGATTCAGAAAACCTGTTACTCATCATTCTGAATGTATGCAAGAATTTAGAAATTCAGGCTGGGGCATGGGTTACCTACTTCCCCAGAAGATTCTTTGAACCTACAAAATGGTTTCCCACGGAATTTGTATACGTATCAAGCTGATTGTATTTTCAATTCAATTCAATTCAGTTGTCATCAATGCAACTTAAGAAAACCTCATTTTCTGGGTTCTGGTTTATTCTGGCAGCCTATGTGGAGCTGTGAAGCCTGACCACACAGTGGTGCTGACGCCCTTCGAGTGACACGGGGCAGCTCTGCAGCGCTGCTCCTGGGGACAGTGTGAAGGAGGCAGCGGCCCTCCAAGCAGCTAGGAGTTCTGTGGAAATGAGGCAGCAACTTTGAGCTATGCCTGCCTTAGGGAAGAATGAGGACGTCATCTCATGATGAAGACAGTCCCAGCAGTAATCCATCACAATGTCACCTTCATCTGTTTTGGTTAATGTTTTGGTTAATGATGTCCAGAGCATCAGCCCTCCCAGCTCACAAGTAAAGAATATCTGTACATGCGTGGAAAAGTGTCCTGAGTGGCAGCTGCTGGACTCCGATTTGACACAGACAATTCTCCGTAGGTGACTGTGCCATGTGGACCTAATCCAGAGCCACAGATTGTCCACCTGGGGTCAATTTGGCCCATGCACATGTTTTGTTTCACTTATAATGTTACATTTTGTAAATATAAGTATTAACATTTTAGAATGAAAAGAGTCCGGTGTTTCCATTTCTTTTGAAAAATAGGTAAATCTGGCAACAGCCACGCCAAATTCTTGCAGGGCAACTGCGGAGCTGGACTGGACGTTGTGCCCCTCAGTTTCTGTGGACCCCACTGGCCAGCCTGGCATATTCAGGTCCTGCTTGGACACCACAGGATTAGAGTGAGTGGCTCCTGTCCCAACGTCTTCCTAAGGGGACCTCGTTCCCTTCTCAGCCCAGGCTGTGTGCTTTGGTCTGCCTTGGAGTGTCTGTATGTGTGTTTTGTGGGGAGGAGTTCAACCACTTCTCTACGATTTGCTTATCCTAAAAGTAAAAATAAATTGTATTTGGTATATTTGAGGTTTACAACATGATGTTAAGAGACATGTATAGATAGTACAGTGGTTACTATCGTGAAGCAAATTGTCATATCCATAAACTCACCTTTTTTTTTGTGAAAACAGCAGCTAAAATCTACTTATTTAACAAAACCCCCAATACAATACAATTTTATTAGCTATAGTCCTCATGTTCTACATTAGATCTCCAGACTTATTCCACCTACATATCTGCTACTTTGTATCCTTTGATCTACCTTTCCCATTTTCCTCCACATTCCTTTTTCCCTGGTAACTGTTTCAGTCTCTATCTCTGTATTTTTAACCTTTTTTTTTTTTAAAGATTCTACATGTAAGTGAGATCATGCAATATTTTCTTTCTGCATCTGGCCTATTTCACTTAGCATAGTGTCCTCCAGGTTCATCTATGTGTGGCATAGCAGGATCTCCTTTTGGAAGGCTGAATAATTTTCCACTGATATACATACGCCACATTTTCTTTATCCATTTATCCTCCAATGGACGCTTAAGTTGTTTCCATCTCTTGATTATGATGAATAATGCTGCAATTAACATGGGAGTGCAGATATCTTTACAAGGCCATGATTTCATCTCTTTGGGGTATATCCCCAGAAGAGGAACTGCTGGATCATGTCATAATTTTATTTTTAATGTTTTTAGGGATTTCCATGCTGTTTTCTATAATGTTCCAATCTACATTCCCACCAGCAATGTACCAGAGTTTTCTTTTCTCCACACTGCCATCAGCATTTGTTGTCTCTTATCTGTTTGATAATAGCCACCCTAACAGGTGTGAGGCATTATCTCACAGTGGTTTTAATTTGCATTTCCCTGATAGGTTGTGATGTTGAGCACTTTTTCATACACCTGTTGGCCATTTTTATGTCTTCTTCGGAGAAAATTCTGTTCAAATCTTTTACCCATTTTTAATTGGATTATTTGTTTTTCTGCTATTGAGTTGTAAATTTTGGGCATTAGTTCCTTGTTAGATATGTGGTTTGCAAATATATTTTCCCAGTCTGTAGGTTGCCTTTTCATTTTGTTGGCTGTTTCCTTTGTTGTGCAGGAGCTTTTTAGTTTGATGTAGTCCTATTTATTTATTTATTTATTTATTTATTTATTTATTTATTTATGTTTGCTTCAGTAGCCTGAGCTTTTGGTGTAATATTTAAAAAATCATTTCTAAAACCAATGTCTAGGAGCTTGTCTCCTATTTTTTTTTCTGAAAATTTTACGGGTTCAGGTCTTACATGTAGGTATTTTATATGTTTTGAGTTAATTTCTATGTATGGTGTAAGATAAAGTCCCAATTTTATTTCTTTGCATGTAGAAATCCAATTTCCTTAGCATCATTTATTGAAGAGGCATATATCCTCTTGGTGCCCTTGTGGAAAATTAGTAGACCATATATTTTGGATTGATTTCTGGCCTCTCTATTCTGTTCCACTGGTCTATGTGTCTGTTTTTATGCCAGCACCATTAATATTTACTTATCCTTAAGTCCTCACTTCCTTCTGGCAACTTCCTGAATGAGGCAGGCTCTTAAAAACCATGTGTTCTGTGCTTGGGTTTTATCCCCTAGTCCTTTGAAATAGCTTGTAACCCTCCACGTGTGGTTCCCTGACTAAGCCAGGGAGCTCACTCCTCAAACTTGATAAGATCATCAAGGACAGGCTCACCTCATTTTATTGTTCTCTGCTTTGTTGCACTGCACACATACTGCGTTTTTCACAAATTGAAGGCTAGGGGCAACCCTGCATCCAGCAAGTCTATTGGTGTAATATTTCCAACAACATGTGCTCACTTCATGTCTTCGTGTCACATTTTAAGATTTCTCATGTATTTCTTTTTTTTTTTTTTTGGATCATACTTAAAATTTTTTTCCCGCAGCTATTATTTTAAGTTCAGGGGTACATTTGCAGGATGTGCAGGTTTGTTACACAGGTAAATGTGTGCCATGGTGGTTTGCTGCACAGATCACCCCATCGTTACTGGTGGAAGGTATCCAAGTTAACAGAGGTGAATCCGTATGGGTCTGCAGCAACCTCAATTCTTGCCTTCTCAGAAGAAAGGATTAGACGGAGAGGCATAAGGCAGAAAAAGAGACCAAGGCGAGTTTCAGAGCAGGAGTGGAAGTTTATTTTAAAAGGCTTTAGAACAGGAAAGAAAGAAGAAAACTATGCTTGGAAGAGAACCAAGTGGGCACTCAGATCAAGTGCTCTGTTTAACCTTGATCCTAGGACTTTCTAGGCTGGCCCCTTTCCCATGGTTCTTCCCTTAGGGTGGGCTGCCAGCATGCACAATGCCCTCCTTACCCGTGGGAGGAGAGCACGTACAGTGTGGTTAGGAAGTTGTATGCATGACCATCTGAGACCTTCTTCTCTATGCTGGCGGTATGCCCTCGGAAGGTCATACTCCACCATTTTGTCTTAATGCATGTGCTGGGAAGTTGTTTCTCCCTGGCGTATGAATCCAATTAGCACTTTAGTTGGGCAGGTGTTGACCATCAGGAAATGGCTCCTTCCTGGCACTGGCTTCCAATTCATCCCTTCTAGAAAGGCAATGTGATAACTGCCAAACCATCACCGGACATTCCTAGTGGGTGGAAAAGAGCCCCCTCCTGTTGCACTCATGCCTGTCTTACTACCGGAAATACTGTCATTTAGGTATTAAGCCCAGCATCCATTAGCTATTCTTCCTGATGTGCTCTTCCTTCTCCCACCTCACACCCTCTGACAAGCCCCAGTGTGTTTTGTTCCTGACCATGTGTCCATGTGTTCTCATCATTCAGCTCCCACTTATAAGTGAGAACATGCAATATTTGGTTTTCTGTTCCTGCATTAGTTTGCTGAGGATAATGGCTTCCAATTCCATTCATCTCCCTGCAAAAACCATGATCTCATTCCTTTTTATGGCTGCATGGTATTCCATGGTGTATATGTGCCACATTTTCTTTATCTAGTCTATCATTGATGGGCATTTGCTTGATTCCATGTCTTTGCTATTGTGAGTAGTGCTGCAATGAACATACGATTGCAGGTATCTTTATAATATAATAATTTATATTCCTTTGGGTATATGCCCAGTAATGGAATTGCTGGGTCAGATGGTATTTCTGCCTCTAGGTCTTTGAAGAATCACCACAGTGTCTTCCACAAAGGTTGAACTAATTTACACTCTCACCAAAAGTGTAAAAGTGTTCCTTTTTCTCCACAACCTTGTCAGCATCTGTTGTTTTTTGACTTTTAAATAATCTTCGTCCTGACTGGCTTGAGATAGTATCACATTGGGGTTTTGATTTGCTTTTCTCTAATGGTCAGGGATGTTGAGCCTTTTTTCATGTTTTGCATGTATATCTTCTTTTGAGAAGTGTCTGTTTATGTCCTTTTTAATGGGATTGTTTGGTTTTTTTTGTAAATTTGTTTAAGTGCCTTGTAGATGCTGGATGTTAGACCTTTGTCAAATGGATAGATTGCAAAAAGTTTTCTCCCATTCTGTAGGTTGTCTGTTCACTCTGATGATAGTTTCTTTTGCTGTGCAGAAGCTCTTTAGTTTAATTAGATCCCATTGTCAGTTTTTGCTTTTGTTGCAATTGCTTTTGGTGTCTTTGTCATGAAATCTTTGCCTGTACCTATGTCCTGAATGGTATTGTCTTGATTTTCCTCTAGGGTTTTTATAGTTTTAGGTTTGTTTGTTCGTTTTTGAGATGGAGTTTTACTCTTGTTGCCCAGGCTGGAGGGCAATGGCATGATCTTGGCTCACTGCAACCTCTGCCTCTTGGGTTCAGGTGATTCTCCTGCCTCAGCCTCCCGAGTAGCAAGGATTACAGGCATGTGCCAACGTGCCCAGCTAATTTTGTATTTTTAGTAGAGACAGGGTTTCTCCATGTTGGTCAGGTTGGTCTTGAACTCCCAACCTCAGGTGATCTGTCTGCCTCTGCCTCCCAAAGTGCTGGGATTACTGGCATGAGCCACTGTGCCCAGCTGGTTTTAGGTTTTATATTTAAGTCTTTAATCCATCTTGAGTTCATTTTTGTATATGGTATAAAGAAGGGGTCCAGTTTCAATATTCTGCATATGGTTAGCCAGTTCTCCCAACACCACTTATTAAATAGGGAATCCTCTCCTCATTGCTTGTTTTGATCAGATTTGTTAAAGATCAGATGGCTGTAGGTGTGCAGTCTTATTTCTGGGTACTCTATTATGTTCCATTGGTCTATGTGTCTATTCTGCTCCATTGGTCTTCTTGTACCAGCACCATGCTGTTTTGGTTATTGTAGCCTTGTAGTATAGTTTGAAATTGGGTAGTTTGATGCCTCCAGCTTTGTTATTTTTGCTTAGAATTGTCTTGGCTCTTTGGGAGCTTTTTGGGTCCCATATAAATTTTAAAATAGTTTTCTCTAATTCTGTGATGAATGTCAATGGTAATTTAATGGGAACAGCATTGAATCTATACATTGCTTTGGGCAGTATGGTCATTTTCACAATATTGATTCTTTCCATGAGCATGGAATGTTTTTCCATTTGTTTGTGTCATCTCTGATTACTTTGAGCAGTGTTTGTAGTTCTCCTTGAAGAGGTCCTTCACTTCCCTTATTAGCTGTATTCCTAGGTATTTTATTCTTTTTGTGACAATTGTAAATGGGAGATTATTCATGATTTGGCTCTCTACTTGCCTGTTGTTTGTGTATAGAAATGCTAGCTATTTTTACACACTGATTTTGTATCCTGAGACTTTGCCAAAGTTGCTTATCAGCTTAAGAAACTTTTGAGCTGAGATAATGGGGTTTCCTAGATATAGGATTATGTCATCTGCAAAAAAGGATAGTTTGACTTTCTCTCTTCTGATTTGAATACCCTTTATTTATTTATCTTGCCTGATTTCCCTGGCCAGAACTTCCAATACTATGTTGAAAAGGAGTTGTGAGAGATGGCATCTGTGTCTTGTGCTGGTTTTCAAGAGGAGTGCTTCCAGCTTTTGCCCATTCAGTATGCTATTGGCTGTGGGTTTGTCATATATGGCTCTTATTATTTTGAGGTATGTTCCTTCAATATCTAGTTTATTGAGAGTTTTTAACGTGAAGGGATGTTAAATTTTATCAAAGACCTTTTTTGCATCTATTGAGATAATCATGTGTTTTTTGTCTTTAGTTCTGTTTATGTGATGAATCACATTTATTGATTTCTGTAGGTTGAACCAACCTTGCATCCTGGGAATGAAGCCTACTTGATTGTTGTGGATACGTTTTTTGATGCACTGCTGGATTCAGTTTGCCAGTATTTTATTGAGGATTTTAGCATTGAGGTTCATCAGAACACTGGCCTGAAGTTTTCTTTGTTTTTAATCTGACAGGTTTTGGTATTAGGATGATGCTGGCCTCATAGAGTTAGGGAGGAGTCCCTCTTTTTCAATTTTTTGGAATATTTTCAGTAGAAATGGTACCAGCTGTTCTTTGTACCTCTGGTAGAATCCTTCTTTGTACCTCCTGGGCTTTGGTTGGTAGACTCTTTATTATTGCCTCCATTTCAGAACTCATTATTGTTTCTATTCAGGGATTCAGTTCCTACCTGGTTCAGTCCTGGGAGGGTGTATGTGTCCAGGAATTTATCTTTATGCATAGAGGTGTTTATAGTATTCTCTGATGGTTGTTTGTATTTCTGTGGGGTCAGTGATGATATACCCCTTATCATTTCTGGTTGTGTTATTTGAATATTCTGTCTTCTTTATTAGTGCGGCTAATGGTCTATCTATTTTATTAATTTTTTCAAAAAAACAGTTCCTGGATTCCTTGATTTTTTGAAGGGGTTTTCATGTCTATATCTCCTTCAGTTCAGTTCTGATCTTGGTATTTCTTGCCCTTTGCTAGTTTTGGGGTTTGTTTGCTCTTGGTTCTTCAGTTCCTTTAGTTGAGATGTTAGGTTGTCAACTTGAGATCTTTTCAGCTTTTTGATGTGGGCATTTAATTGTCCTCTTAACACTGCTTTAGCTATGTCCCAGAGATTCTCATATGTTCTATCTTTGTTCTCATTAGTTTCAAATAACTTCTTGGTTTCTGTCTTAATTTCATTATTTACCCAAGAGTCATTCAGGAGCAGGTTGTTCCATTTCCATGTAGTTGTGTGATTTTGAGTGAATTTCTTAATCTTGCATTCTAATTTGATGGTGCTATGGTCTGAGATACTAATTGTTATGATTTCAGTTCTTTTGCATTTGCTGAGGAGTGTTTTACTTCTGATTATGTGATCAATTTTAAAGTAAGTGTCATGTGGTGATGAGGAGAATGTTTACTCTGTTGTTTTTGGGTAGAGAGTTCTGTAGATATCTGTGAAGTTTACTTGATCCAGAGCTGAGTTCAGGTCCTGAATATCTTTGTTAATTTTCTGCCTTGATAATCTGTCTAATATCATCAATGGGGTGTTAAAGTCTCCCACTATTATTGAGTGGGTGTCTAAGTCTCTTTGAAGGTATAAGAACTTGCTTTATGAACCTGGGTGCTCCTGTATTGGGTGCATATACATTTAGGATAGTGGGCTCTTCTTGTTGAATTGAACCCTTTGCTATTATATAATGTCCTCTTTGTCTTTTTTGATCTTTGTTGGTTTAAAGACTGTTTTTCTCAGAAACTAGGAGTGCAACCCTGCTTTTTTCTGTTTTCCATTTGCTTGGTAAATTTTCCTCCATCCCTTTATTTTGAGCCTATGTGTATCTTTTCATGTGAGATGGGTCTCTTGAAGACAACATACTGATGGGTCTTGGTTCTTCATCCAGCTTGCCATTCTGTGTCTTTTAATTGAGGGATTTAGCTTATTTACATTTAAGGTTAGTATTATTATGTGTGGATTTGATCCTGTCATCATGATGCTAGCTGTTTATTTTGCAGACTTGTTTATGTAGTTGCTTCATAGTGTCATTGGTCTGTGTACTTCAGTGTGCTTTTGTAGTGGCTGGTTACAGTTTTTCCTTTCCATATTTAGTGCTTCCTTCAGGAACTCGTGCAAGGCATGTCTGGTGGTGATGAATTCCCTGAGCATTTGCTTGTCTAAAATGGATCTTATTTCTCCTTCACTTATAAAGCTTAATTTGGGTGTAGATGAAATCCTGGGGTGGATATTATTTTCCTTAAAAGTGTTGAATATTGGCCCCCAGTCTTTTCTGGCTTGTAGGGTTTCTGCTGAGAGGTCCACTGTTAGTCTGATGGGCTTCCCTTTGTAGGTGACCTGGCCTTTCTCTCTGGCTGTTGTTAACATATTTTCTTTCATTTCAACCTTGAAGAAACTGATGATTATGTGTCTTGGGGTTGATCTTTTCAAAGAGCATCTTACTGGGATTCTCTGCATTTTCGGAATATGAATGTTTTCCTATCTTGTAGGTTGGGGATGTTCTCCTGGATACTATCCTGAAGTATGTTTCCCAACTTGGCTCCATTCCCCTTGTCTCTTTCTGGTACCCCAATCAGGCGTAGGTTTGGTCTTTTAAAATAATCTCATATTTCTCAGAGATATTGTTCGTTCCTTTTCATTCTTTTTTCTCTATTCTTGTGTGCCTGTCTTATTTCAGAAAGATAGTCTTCAAGCTCTGAGATTCAAATCCATAAATTGGATTATTTTCTCCAAATAAATTGAGAATATTTTATATTACTTACTGTGTCTTTATAGTAGAAGATATTGCGAGTTGTTCACCTAATGTTTTCCTTTTCGTCATGGACGCACAACTGGATTGCATTTCCCAGCCTCTCTCACAGGTAAGTGTGGTCACATGACTGAGTTCTAGCCAATGTGAGGAATGTGAGAGGAAGCCAGAGCAGACGCACAGAATCTCTCATGTTATTTTCCCTTCCATAGTGACATCGGAAGCATGCGTTGAAGAAGGCAGAGCCATGGGTGGGAAAGGAGCCTGATCCCTGAGTTACAGTTAGCCCTCCAAATTTGTGGGCTCCACATCCTCAGATCCAGTCAATGCCAACTTGAAAATATTTGAAACAACAACAACAAAATAACAATATAACAATAAAAAATAATACAAATAGGAAACAATATACAGTAACAACTATTTACACAGCATTTACATAATATTAGGTATTTATTTTAATTTTTTTTAGAGTTGGGGTCTCACTATGTTGCCCAGGCTGGAGTGCAGTGGCACAATCATAGTTTACTTCCACCTCAAACTCCTGGGCTCAGGCAATCTTTCCACCTCGGCCTCCCAAAGTGTTGAGATTACAAGTGTGAGCCATTGCACCTGGCGTGTATTAAGTATTATAAGTAATCTAAAGATTTTTAAAAGTATATAGGAGGATGTGCATAGGTTACATGCAAATACTATGCCATTTTGTATCAGGGACTTGAGCATCCAGGGATTTTGGTATCTGCAGAGTTCTGGAACCAATCCCCCAGGGAGGCTGAGTGATGATTATATATATATATATATATATTTTTTTTTTTTTTTTTCTGTGAAGTATTTGACAGGTTTACATCACTGCTCACCACTAGGGAACAAATTAATCATTTTTTCTGTGCCTCAGTTTTTTCCTTATCTGAAAATATTGATAGCAACTACCTCTTGGGGCTATTGGAAGTACTAAATGAGTCAATATTTTAAAAACACTTAAAATAGGGCTCTGCTTAGAGTAAGCACTACATAAAGATATGTTAAATAGTGAAAGCTCTCTAAGTGTCAGTATTCTATTAGCCTTTATAGCTGTTAAGGACTGAATATTTGTGTATCCTCAAAATTCATATGTTGAAATCTTAATCCTCAGTGTGACGATACTTGGAGATAGCAACTATGAGAACATAATACAATTAAATGAGGTCACACATATGGGTCCCTAATCTGATAGGCCTGGTGCCTTTTATTTCATTTTTTTTGAGATGGAGTCTCGCTCTGTTGCCCAGTCTGGAGTGCAATGGCCCAATCTCGGCTCGCTGCAACCTCCACCTCCCAGGCTCAAGTGATTCTTCTGCTTCAGCCTCCCAAGTAGCTGGGACTACAGGCAGGTGTCATCACACCCGGCTAATTTTTTGTATTTTTTGTAGAGACGGGATTTCATTGTGTTAGCCAGGATAGTCTTGATCTCCTGACTTCATGATCCTCCTCCATTAGCCCCCCAAAGTGCTGGGATTACAGGCATGAGCCACCATGCCTAGCCTGGTGCTCTTTTAAGAAGAGGAAAATATACCAGCACTCTCTCTCTGCACATGTGTGCAACAAGGAAGGTCATGAAAGGACATTGCGAGAAGGTGCCGTCTGCAATCTGGGAAGAGAGTCCTCACCAGACACGAAATCTGCCAGCACCTTGATCTTGGACTTCTTAGCCTCTACATATTTCTGTTGTTTAAGACATGCAGTCTGTGATACTTTGTTCTGTCAGCCCAAGCAGTTGAACACAATGGCTATTCTAAACATTTTAAGACATTTCCTTGAATGGTAATGAGAATAACCTTGGTTGATAGGTTTTTTTTTTTTTCAGGATGGCATAGATGTTAGGAGTTGAGGTTTAGGTGCCAGATGAGTTGGCTTGGGTTCAAATCTTGGCTTTGCAGTAGCTGTGAGACATGAAAAATTTACTTAACTTCACGAAGTCTCAATTTTCTCATTAATAGGACTATAATATCTACTTCATAGGGTTATTGGAGGATTAATGAGACAATGTTTGTAAAAAAATTCAGTGGAGTGCCTGGTACATAGTTAGTCCTAATTAATCTCTGAACTTGCTTTTTTGTTGTTGTTTTTTCCTTTTTGGTGCCAAAACTCTTCCTTGAAGCAAAATCTTAGATAAATACCCAATCCAGCATAGATGGAAGCAGAGGGTAGGGCTTGGGAGGGAGGAGACCCTCTGTCCACCCACGGGCTTCTCCTCACATCCAGTGACATTCTCCAGAGTGTGCCTGAGTCACCTCTGTGGAATCCTAGCACTGCTCGGCACAGTTTGATAATTTATAGGACTTGAAGTTCCCTAAACGATTATTTTGTTCCAGCTTTAACATTGTTATGACTACAAGAAGTGGCATGTGGCCGTGAAATGGAAGTGGAAGTTGAAATTATACTCACACAACATTTTCCCTGTGTTTGGGCCTCTTCTGACTGAGCAAATGACTTCCCCCACTGCCTCTCACGCTCACCGGTTAAGCCCCCTCTCTACAGGAGCCGCCGCTCTTTCTCCCATCTGCTTCTGCTGCATGGAGGGAGGTGGCAGGATGCTGACATGATGCTAACATGATGCTGTTGCCCTGCTGCCTCGGGCCCCGTTGAGGGATCCAGGCTCCAGATGAGGAGTGAGAGCTCATGAGATTTCATTTGTAAAGTCAAATGGCTAAGTTTCTGACAGATAAGGCCCTCAGCCAGTTACAAGGCATGGTTGTGAAAGTAAATTATCTAGGGAAAAAATGAGCTGTTCTGACACCCCCGTGCCTTCATCCTGTCAAAAGTTAAATTATCGCCCAAATTTCCCCTCTGTACCTCTACTTAGCGGTGCAAGTGTAAGCCATACATAAAACTCCAGTTAACTCTCACTGGGCAGGAATGGCTCCATTTCCCTTGCATTCAGAGGTCACATGGCTGCTGAAACCCTTAGGGGACTTTCACTCCCACTGAGATGAAATTTTAAGTCTTAACCATGGTCTCTGACCTCGTATCCTCTCCGTCTCCTTCTGGCCCTTGCTGCTCCAGTCACTCTTGTCTGGGATTCCTTGGGCATGTGAAGTATTTTCCACTGTCTGAGCCTTTGCACATCTGTTCCTGTGACCTTCCTCCCAGAGAGCTTTGGAGCTCCATTCTTCATCAACTTCCTCCTCATAAAGGCCTTCCTTGATTGCCAGGTCTAAAACAGCATCACCGATCCCTTTCTAAAATTGTGCCTTGCCACTATACAGTTACACAGAAGGAATAAATTCAATGTTTGATAGCAGAATAGGGTGACTATAGTTAAACAAAAATGTATTGCACCCAGGAGATGGACACCCTACTTTGATCACTATGCAATATATACATGTAACAAAATTTCACATGTACCCCATAAATGTGCACAAATAATAAAAAATAAATGTGTGCCTTTCTTTGTATTTATGGCTCTTACCTCCATCCCACATAGAGTATGAACAAATATTGACCATTTCCTGTCTCCTATCCCCTTCACAGACATGGAGCAGAAACTGGGTCTACTGCGTTCACTACCATATCTGCAGGTTCTAGAACAGTGCTTGGCACGTCAATGCTCCATGAATCCATGCTGAATGAATAACTAGGTGACCCTACCTGTTACTCATGCATCTGCACAGTTACAAACTCGCAAGCTTGCAGAGACATGCAGAGAAGTGGTGGGAGGTATTGGCTCTCAGTTGCTTGTATTGTGGCCAGGCCTATTGATGCCTGGATTTGTGGCCTTTAGAAAACCCATGCAGACCCAACAGAAATGTCCAACTAAGCCTGACTCACCTTAGCAGGAGAGTTCATATCTGCGTTAATTGTTTTAACCATGGAGTGACAGTTACACCTCTGGCCATTACTCTTGCTTAAGGAGAGTAGTTCCCATCTTATTCCTATGTCTTAACTGTATCTTATGATACATGAGAAGTATCCTGTACTCAGACTGCCAATTAATAATAATTTCTCCAGCATTATCAACAACTTTTAAAATATGGATACTTTCTTTCTAAATACTTAATAAACTTGCCTTCCTCTACTTGATAGCATGATCTCAAAAATTATCTAGTATATAATGTAATCTGTTATTTCCTAAAATATGCTTTGATGCTTTTAGATGAGATACAGACTAAAGCTTCTTAAAAATTATTCAAAACAGTCATGTGTCCTATATGTTTTGGTCAATGATGGACTGCTACATGACCATGGATGGAGCAATAGGCTAAGTGTGTACTAGGTTCTACCTTCTAGGTTGCATAAGTACACTTCAGTACACTCTTATGATGTTCACATGATGAAGAAATTGCATGAGAATGAAATCGCCCAAAGATGCATTTCTCAGAATGTATCCCAATTACTAAGTGATGCATCACCGTACTGTGAAGCAGAAAATATAATTAATATTGAAACTCATTATTTCATGAATATTATAAGCCAAAACGGAGCCAAATTTATTGAGCTAAAAGAAATAAGTCAATTAGAGGACAGTATAAAGATACTATGAGAATGACTGGTATTTGGGGAACTTGGATACAGTCATCAATGTGAGATAAGCTCTGATTTGGGAGGCAGGAGACCTTGGTTGTGGCACCTCCTCCAGAGGACAGAGCTACAGAGGCAGATGGGTACTCTATGTGTGCAGTGCTGGGCAACCTTTGAAGGCACTTGGCTCATCCTCCCAGATGACCTGTCCAGTCCCAGCCTCTCCTTGGAGCCTTGCCAGCCCCCAATATTTCAGCCTGTAAATGCTCCAATTACCCAGCGCTGCCCCAAACTTCTGCAATCACTTATAAACTTATTTCCAGCACTTCTATCCCTTACTACCCTACTACCCTGCTACTCACAACTCACATTGTTAAAGTTACCTTCACTTTTCACATTGTTAATTTTTTAAAACTATATCTGAACTGGAGAATTAAAGAAAATGTTCCTAATTTAAAAAGAAGTGTATGCTCATTGAATAAATTTGAACAATAAAAATAAAATGTGCTAGTTTATCTTTGCTTACCCACTACTTTTACTTAAATTTCACTTTAAGTTATTTCATTTTATTTTAGAGATTAGGGCAATCTTTTCCCCAATTTGATATAGAATCTTCTAGGATTTGTTTTTTATTTAAGTATTTGCATGTAGGATTTTTTAAAAAATAAAATGGGGTATTCTCTGCTTGTTATTCAAGACTTAACCTTTTGCATTTATCAATGAATCATGGATATTCTTCCATGTTATGTACAAGCTCACCTCATCTTTTTTAACAGATACATAGAATTTTACAATGCTCTGAAAATTACTCCTAAAGGCCATTGAACCACTTTCCATGTGATTACATCAAGTCCAAGACCTGCATTAAGCCCCAATGTCCTAAGGCATTCATTGTATGTCACAAATTAACTAGGTCTCTAGAATGATACTAGAATGTAACATCCTTGGAAAAATCAGGAGATAGTCACCGAGATCACTTTCTGTGTTCTGTGGTTCAGATAAGAAAACTCACTTGAGCAAGACTAGATCTCAACACAACACAGCTTTGATGCTCAACCCTCTACTGCCAGGGGAGCTCCCAGATTTCACAGTTCCTCTTGTAACTGAACACAGGTTTGGCTGCTTGCCATCTGCTAAACCATAACAAGGATGAGGTGCTGTAGAAGGAAAGTGACTTTATTATCCGAAGCCAGCAGTGTGGAAATGGTTCAGGCTCCTGTCTGTTGAAAGAAAAACTTCAGGTGAATTAAATTTAAAGAAGTTTAATTGTGCAATGAACAATTCATGAATCAGGCAGCCCCCAGAATCATAGTAGGTCTAGAGAGACTCCAGGGATGCCTCACGGTAAGAACAAATTTAGAGACAAAGAAAGGGAAGTGATGTATAGAAATTGGAAGTGAGGTATAGAAACAACTGGATTGGTTACAGGTTGATGTTTGTCTTATTTGAACACAATTTGAACACTTAGCAGTCTACGAGTGATTGAAGTATGGCTGTTGGGATAGGCCAAGACTCAGCTATTGTTACAGGCACATACTCCTAAATAAGGTTTTCAATCTTGTCTGCCTATTAAGCTAGGTGACAGTTCATCCACAAGGACTCAGATATACAAGTACAGAGTCCTTCTCAGGCCATATAATGTAGTTTGCTTTAACATGCCTTAACAAAACGACTTGGAATCAATCCTGTGACTTTTTTACCTCCTCCATAGGGCCTTCCTGAATCAATAGATAAGATCATTATTCCTCTAAATAGACAGAGTTATCACATATACACATATGTAGGGGAGATTAAAAAGACTCTTCCTCTCCTCACTTGGCTTCTATGACAGGGACCCTGGAAATTAAACTGAAAAAAGGCAGATGAATAAGAGAAAAACACAGTTGATTCACACATGCAGCATGAATACATTCATGAGAAATCTGGTGATTGGTCTCTCAAAGGGGCGATTAGAACTTGGAGCTTATAGAGCATGTTAACAAAGAATGATAAACTCGTAGACAAGTGACAAGGCAAAGGGGTTTAGACTTTCAAGGGTGGGAAGGTAAATATGTGAGGAAAGACAAGTTGTTTTCCTAAGGTTTGTTATGTAGATTTCGTCTCTGGGCTGGTAAGAATCTGGTTATCAAGAGTTATTCTGCTCTTCCTGGTACAGCAAGGGCACCTTTCTCATGGGAAATTTTATGTCCTACTTTTGGACAGAAAGGGGAAGGTCAGAAAGCTCTTCCTGCATCTGCTGTTTTTCAAGTGTTTTCAGCTCCAAATAATCCTTATGCCAATGGCATATTTTGAGGTGGCATATTCTGACTCCCTACAATAAATACACGTGAACTAAACTCCCACCTTTAATATTGTTGCTATCTCTCATATTGACTCTTACTTAATATTATTAATTTCAGTGAATACTTTTGGAACACATTTTATATCCCAGGCACTGTGCTAAGCATGTCACATAATCTATGTCATTTGATTCTTCCAACAACTCTATGAGACTCAAAGGAGTTGAGTAAGCCTTCCCATGGTGATACGAATAGTAACTGGGAATAGATTGAAAAATGAATTTAAGCCTGCAGATTATTTCTAGTTCTCCAAAGCCTCACCAACACTGTTGGGATAAGCTCAGCCAGGAATTGGAGTGAAGTTATCTTTTCTTCGTTTGTATTTTGCTATGCCAAGCACCCTTTAAGACTAAAAGACTCCTGTGATCCATCTTAACTTGTTAGCCTTGAGAGGTAAGAAAGGTCTTTACACACAATGGGCACTTAAATCCATTTGAATGGTGACTCTGCTCCTTAGTAACCTGTCAACGGTTGGGACTAGAGTCCAGCACTCTGGGCCACTCGATAAATCTGTCAGAGTAATTGCTGATGGCTTGTTTTCTTTCATTTGGTGGAGTATTTATAGAAAAACTTTTAGCAGGCTCCAAAATGTAATATTCTCCAGAGGTACATTTTTGGACATTGAAACTACATCCTGCAATGAAAAAAAAAATTGGTAGGATTTCAGATAAGGCTCCAGTATTGATTTGTAAATACCTCTCGGAGTATTCAGCTATGCTTAGTTTAATTTCATATTATTCTTATACAATTCTACTAACATTTAAAATAAGCTATTAACATTAAAAATTGTTTAAAGTAAAAAAATTTTAAATTATTTTAGCAATTTTATTGCCAAAAACGACTTGTTGAGTTATTTCAAAACTTTCTCAGAATCCAGGAGTCAAACAGGAAATTTAGAAACCATGTAGTCCAATACTGCTCTTTGAGAACAGGACAGAGGTACAGTGAGGGGTCTGGATTTGTCTGAAGTCTCAAAGCTAGTCTTTGTCTCAGTTATAAGTAAACACATCAAATTCAATGATGAAAGTAGATGTTTTGGGATGTAATTGTCCTTTTTCTGAATGTATTGCTTATTTTTGTGTCTTCGAGGCCTGGCAGAATGCAATTACAACACAACCTCTCAAGAAACATTTACTAAGTTAGATGATGTGTCAAAAATGTGATCTCAGTGTGATGATTCCTCAAGGATCTAGAGCTAGAAATGCCCTGTAACCCAGCCACCCCATTACTGGGTGTATACCCAAAGGATTATAAATCATGCTGCTATAAAGACACATGCACATGTATGTTCATTGCGGCACCGTTCACAATAGCAAAGACTTGAAACCAACTGAAATGTCCATCAATGATAGACTCAATTAAGGAAATGTGGCACATATATACCATGGAATACTATGCAGCCGTAAAAAAGGATGAGTTCATGTCCTTTGTAAGGACATAGATGAAGCTGGAAACCATCATTCTGAGCAAACTGTCGCAAGGACAGAAAACCAAACGCCGCATGTTCTCACTCATAGGTGGGAATTGAACAATGAGAACACTTGGACACGGGGTGGGGAGCATCACACACTGGGGCCTGTGATGGGGTAGAGGGAGGGGAGAGGGATGGCATTAGGAGATATACCTAATGTGGATGACGAGTCGACCGGTGGAGCACACCAACATGGCACGTGTATACATATGTGACAAGCCTTCACATTGTGCACATGTGCCCTAGAACTTAAAGTATAATAAGAAAAAAGGAAAAAAATGTGATGTCTTTTCAGATAAAACATTTGCTTTTATCAGTTATTGATACAAATAAATTTTAAAACAAAAAATGTAAACATCATAAAAGAAAAATTGCACCAGCCAGAGTTAAACAGTTAAGGAAGACGTTATTCAAGACTGTTGCAATAAGGGAAAGAGATTGAACACAATTCCACAAAAACAAAAGGTGGGAGGGTTTTTAACTTCTGGAATGAGCCAGTGGAAAAGTACTGGAGGGTAGGGAGAGGTGGGTCAGTGTGATTGGGCATCTGTCTTTGCTAGCCTGTGTTTATCAAAGCCAGGCTCCTACCCATCCACAGAGAGGGCCATCTTTCTCGGTGATTACATGTCAAAGGGATGGTTCCCAGGTCCTTAAGAAAGACATTCCTGAGTTGTAAAACTGGCAAGAAGCTGGGAGGAGATTGACATCCCAAAGGGAGCAGAGAAAGAATTTATAATTGCAAATTTTCTAAATTAGGTGCTCTAAGAAAAGGAAAGTCAGGGCAGGCACTGTGGCATGCTGTAACCCCAGCATTTTGGGAGGCCGAGGTGGGCGAATCACAAGGTCAGGAGAGCAAGACCATCCTAGCCAACATGGCAAAACCCTGTCTCTACTAAAAATACAAAAATTAGCAGGGTGTGGTGGCACAGACCTGTAGTCCTAGCTACTCGGGAGGCTGAGGCAGGAGAATTGCTTGAATCCAGGAGGCAGAAGCTGCAGTGAGTTGAGATCATGCCACTGCACTCCAGCCTGGTGACAAAGTGAGACTCCATCTCAAATAAATAAATAAATACATACATACATAAAAAGACAGCAGCATTTGAAAGTTAAAAAAAAAAGCAATGGAGCAATGCCTAAAATTCTGAAGCTCACTTGGACTCAGGAAGGGGAACATCACACACTGGGGCCTATCATGGGGAGGGGGGAGGGGGGAGGGAAAAAAAAAAAAAGAATTTCTACCTATCCATGTTATTTATAAGTGAAGTTGGGCTAAGGTGAGTTTTGGGAGTGCAAACTCCCCACAGTTTTACCACTCATGGAATTTTCCTTGAAGTTGATATGTACCACTAAATAGGAGAATGAACCAAGATAAAGGAAGGCATGGAGAGGAAGAATGAAGAGATCTCATACAGGAAAGGGGAGAAAGACCTCCCCCAGAGGATAGGGCAGCGTGCTCCCCAAGACACAGGTGTTTAGATGGAGACAGACTAAAAGATCCCCAGTAATTTTCCTTATGAAGATTAAAGTGATAGAACTTGAGAAGAGATTGAGATATCTGATGATGACTTAGGGCTTACATTCAGGATAAGGTCACAGAAACCCGACAGACTGAATATACAGACAATGGCCAGACCACATACCAAAACAGAACTCTGACCCACCACTTGGAGCAACCAGCCCCAGAAACCAATTTATTATCTACAGCAACCAGCCCAGGAAACCAGCCAGTTGTCTACAAGTGAGATTTGTACAAAGTTAGACTGTTATCTCTAGCAACTGGTCCATGAAGGCAAACAGTCCCTGTAACAGTCAGTTAAAACAGCCAGGGACATGGATGAAGCTGGAAACAGTCACTCTCAGCAACCTAATGCAGGAACAGAAAACCAAACACTGCATGTTCTCACTCATAAGTGGGAGTTGAACCATGAGAACACATGGACACAGGGAGGGGAACATCACACACCGGGATCTGCTGGGGCTTGGCAGGCTAGGGAAGGGAGAGCATTAGGAGAAATACCTAATGTAGATGACAGGTTGATGGGTGCAGCAAACCACCATGGCACGTGTATACCTATGTAACAAACCTGCACATTCTGCACGTGTATCCCCAAATTTAAAGTATAATAATAATTTTTTAAAAATCAGCCAGGATTTGATTAATAACTGACAACTTCCTTATTTTTTGTTCCTGCTTCCAATTTAGGACCAGAGAAAGCCAAATATTCTCCTTTAACCAATCACATAGGATGCCCCACTTCCTGTTAGCCTGCTTCCAGGTGCCAACAGTTTCTAACCAGGGCACACCTGAAACCACTCTAACGATTTCCCCACTCCTCTGCCTGCCTTGAGTTTCAGCCAGAACGCAAGTGATGGTGGCTGATTCCCCTGCTATTGCAAGCTCTGAATAAATAGCCCTTGTTTGTTCTCATTGGTGGGTTTTTATTTCCACAAACCTAAATGAAAAAAAAAAAATTTTAATGCATGGAAAAGAAAAAACAATAATAACCTACTATGTGTTTTAGCTGTGAATAGTTAAGTTCATAATTGAAAACATGTAAACATTAAATATTAACCTGTATTTTTATTTGTTTATATTGAATGAGTTAAAAAGTACATCCAGTCTACTACACTACAGGAAATAGATGCCTTTAAAAGTCTTGTTAAAATAAACCTACACTATTGTGATATAATTTGTATAATAAAATGTAGCCATTTAAGTGTCAAGTTTAGTAATGTTGACAAAAATAGTCACCCCTGTAACCACCACAATGAATATTTCAGCACCCCAAAATTTTCCTTGTGCGCCCTTGCAGTTAGACCCCCTCTCTACACTCAGCCCCAGGCAACCACTGACCTGCTCTCTGTAGTTGATTAGAATTCCCTATGAAGGAACTTCATGTAAATGGAAGCATGCAGAACCATAGTCGTTTCCCTTTCCGTCCTCACCAGCAATGTCTGCAAGCATCAGTTGCTTCACATTAGCCCCAGTTAGTCCTGCCAGTCTTCTGAATTTTAACTAATCTAAGTGAGTGCATAGAGGTAACTATTTGCAGTTTTGTTTGTTTTGTTTTAGGGACATAGAATGTGCTTTTGTTTTCAAGATGTTTCCTGTCCCACAGACTTTCAACTACTTCCCTTCCTGGAATGGATGAGGAGACAGGTGTCAGCAGACTATATATTTCAGGGTAATTTTTCCAGGTATGGAAGTTGCTATGTATATTAAGTTACTATGGTTGAGTTTAAAGGAAATGTGATTTCATAGGAGCTTCTGAGGTTGTTCAAATATAAGATTAAAGATGATCAAAGCACGGTTCTCATGGTAAAGATCCTGTGAATCTTTATGAGCCTGTAGTGCTCCCTAGACTGCACCTATCACTCTATACAGTAACAATTTTCCTCCCATTATCTTCTTTATTTCAAGTCAGGTTTATTGAGATACAATTTCCAATAGTGTAATTAACTCTTCTTAGGTGTACATTCAATAAAGTTTGACAATTGTATATAGTCCTATAATGATTACCACAATAAAAAATAAACTATTTTTATTACCTGGGAAGTTCCCCTTGTGGCCCTTTGTAGTCAATCCCCTCCCTCCACCTCCAGCTTCTGGCAGCTATAGATCTGATTTGCCCTTTCCAGAAGTTTCACATGATTGGAACAACCCTGTATTGTAGCTTTTCCAGATTGGTTTCTCTCATTTAGCAATATGCATTTGAGATTCATCCATGCTGTGGTATTGGCAGTTTGTTTCTCTTTAATGCTGAGTAATATTTCATTTTATGGATAAACCACAATTTGTTTATCCATTTATTGATGGATAGACATTTAAATAACTCCTGTGTTTGAAAATTATGAATAAAGCTGCTATAAAGTTGCATGCATGTCTTTCTGTGAATATATATCTTTCTTTTCTTTTAATTAAATACCTACGAATGGAATTGCTGGGTCCAATAGTATGCTGAACTTTCTAAAATACTGCCAAACTGTTTTCTAAGGTAACTGCCCAATTTTGTATTCTCACTGCTAATATATGAAATTTCATTTGCTTTAGATCTTTGTCTACACTTGGTATTGTTTGTTGAAAAATTTTTAGCCAATCCAATAAGTGTGTAATAAGTTCCATTGTGTTCTTAATTTGCATTTTCTCAATGATTAATGATGTTGAGCATCTTTTTAAGCACTTATTTTCTAACCGTATTTCCTCAGTGAAGCATCTGTTAAAATTTTTGCTCATTTGTTTTGTTTTCGGTTTTGTTTTTACTAAGTTACAAGCATCCTTATAGATTCTTGATACAAGTCATTTTACACAGATGTGTCCTGCAAAGATCTCCTAGTTTATTGATTGTTTACATATTTTGTTTGAGGTGTATTTCAAAGAATAAAAGTTTATAATTTTGCCATAGTATAATTTCTTCTTCCATCTTTAGAAACCTTTGCCTATGCCAGTATCACAAGGATTTTCTCCTAGGTTTCCTTTAGAAGTTATATAGTTTTACAGATTACACTTAGGACTATGACCCAACTCAAGTTATGTTTTGTATATAGTATGAAGTAAGAGTTGAGGTTATTTATTTAATTTATTTTTGACTTGAATGTCCAGATTTTATGGCAACATTTTTTAAAAAGTCTCTCTTTGTTGAATTATCTTGGCACCTTGTCAAAACTGAATTGATCATATATGTGCAGGGTTTTTTTTCCTTGCAATATGTTTGTAATGCTGGCCTCATAAAAGAAATTGAGAAATAATCTCTTCTCTTCAATTTCTTGGAAGGGTTTGCATAAAATTGGTATTCATTTTTTCTTAAATGTTTGCTAGAATTCCTCAGTTAAGTCATATGGGCCTGGACTTTTCTTTGTGGGAAAGTTTTTAACTACAATTTCTTTAATAGACGTAAGTCCTATTCAGGTTATTTATTTCTGCTTATAGGAATTTCAGCCATTTATATTTAAAGGAATGTGTCCATTTAATCTATATTGTCAAATTTATTAGTCTAGTATTTGTTAGTATAAAACAGTTAATACTTCTTTATCGTTTTTAATACTTTTTATTACTGCTTTAGTTGCATCACACAAGTATGGGAATTTTGTGTTTTCACCTTCACTTGGTTTAAAATACTTTGTAGTCTTTTGATTTCTTCTTTGACCATTGATTGTTTAAAAGTGTGTTATTTTGTTGCCAAATATTTGAAGATTTTTTCCAGATTACTTTCTGTTATGGGTTATAATTTAATTCCATTTTGGTCAGAAAATACATTTTGTGAGACTTGAATGCTTTTACGTTTTTTGAGACTTCTTTTATATCCCAGGAACATGGTATGTCTTAGTAAATGTTCTGTGTGCACTTGAGAAAAATGAGCATTCTGCTGTTGTTCAGTGGAATATCTGACAAATATCAATTAAGTCAATTTGGTTGACAGAGTTGTTTAAATCTTCTATATCCTTACTAATTTTATGTCTACTTACTTGATCAATTATTGAGAAAGACATGTAGGGGTGCTGAACTCTCCAATTATAATTGTAAATTGTCTATTCCTCCTTGCAGTTTATTCATTTCTGTTTCATATATTTTAAAAAGATCTATTATTAAGTGCACATACATTTAGGAATTTTTTGTTCTCTTGATTAATTAACTTCTATCATTATGAAATAACTTGTTTGTTTCTGGTAATATTCTTTTCTGTGAAATTAATTTTGTTTAGTATTAACATAGAAACTTTTTTTTATTTATTTACTTTTTAATGTTAGTACGATAGATCTTGTTTTATCTTTCTAACTTCTGACCTATTTGTGTTTTTATGTGTAAAATGAGTTTCTTATAGGCAGCATCCAGTTGAGTCTTTCTTTTTTATCCAATTTGACAATCTCTTTTAATCAAAGTGTTTGAACCATTTACATTTAATATGGCATTGATCCTTATGAAATTTTCATGAGCTCTTTCTCCATGCACTTCCCCACACCACCCAGTACTCTGCCCTACATGTTGTAGCCGATTTAGCCTCCTCATAATTTGGTTCGTATCTCATGAGTAAAAATGAATCCTTCTCCAAGATTCATGATCCAGAAACACCCTCAAGCAGATAGCTGGGTTCACTTTTTGTCTCTATTCTCCCAGGAATCACATTCCAGCATTGCCTGTTGCCTAATATCCCAAAGCTATTTCCTTATTATCTTGCCAATTTTCTAGTAGTTTATGATGGGAGGGTAAATTCAGCTCTAATTATTCAGTCATGGCTGAAATGGATGTTTCCTTCAAAATCTTTTTAAATTAATAAATTAGCTAAAGAAATCATGACATATATGGTGTCAAAGACTAGCTATAAAATGATATCAATTTCTCTCTATATACATGTGTATGTGTGTGTGTGTGTGTATATATATATATATATATACAGTTAGTTGGTGCAAATGTACTTTTTTTGCCATTAAAAGTAATGGTAAAAACCATGATTATGTTTGCACCAACCTAATATATAAATTTAATGTAAAATAATATAAATGTGGCAGTATAGTATCTACTTCACTAGGATCCTTCATTTACTACCCATATCCCAGCACTGGATTCTCCCTCAATGTAATAGGAGTTGGCCTCCTCTTATCATTTGCACCTTTCTGTATTGGAAATCACAGTGCAGATGTATGCACCCCCATATATCTCATTCCCTAGTCAAGCTTTTTCAATGCAACAAAAAGGATTTTAATTATAAAAGTAAGGGTAAACTGTTAAAAATCACTGTCCAGGACTTATTGTGTTCCAATCCTGAGGATAGTTTTGCTTGAACTGCTTTGGGATGCAGTTGTTCTCCCATGCTCACATTGTTTTGGGACTAGTGTCCTTTATAGCAGTGTCCCTGAGAAGTCTGTATTCTCTTTCAGTCTAGAAAGAGCTGGGGAAGATTTGTTTTTCACAGAGTGCAAATGATTTCTGCTTTATGCACTTCATCTGATATATTTATTCTTCTCCAACATCATCTTCTTCCTCATTATCATTATAATTTTAACAGTAATTAAAAAAATAAATGCTTGTTCAGTTTTTTGATTTACAAACATTGCATTATTACATACTTAATTAATACAATTTTGTAAGGAAAGTAATTATTAACTCCCACTCTATAAAAATGAAATTAAATACATAAATGTTACAAGATTGCTTAAGGTAAGGTAGATATATATAACAGAGCTAAGATTAAAGTTCAGGCCTTCTGATTAAAAATCCCATGTAGTTTTATCACCATACCAAAATATCTTTTCTCCAGTCCCTCTCTTAATTAGTGATAAAATTGTTTTTTTCTCAACTGATCTTGCCTTCAAAATTCATGTTTGATGTAACTTTTATTTATCATTTTTTTTGGAGATGGGGTCTCACTCTGTCACCCAGGCTGGAGTGCAGTGGCACAATCTCGGCTTACTGCAACCTCTGCCTCCCAGGTTCAAGCGATTCTACTGCCTCAGCCTCCCAAGTAGCTGGGATTACAGGCACATGCCACCACGCCCAGCTAATTTTTTGTATTTTAATAGAGATGGGGTTTCACTGTGCTGCCCAGGCTGGTCTCAAACTCTTGAGCTCAGGCAATCTGCCCGCCTCGGCCTCCCAAAGTGCTGGGATTACAGGCGTGAGCCACCGCGCCTGGCTGGTTTGATGTAACTTTTAAAATATTTCAACCTTCCTGGAGTCACAGAGCAGCATCCCTTATATAAATATGTTAAGAGAATCCCTTTTTAAAGAAGGTTCATGGTATAAATGTTTGTTGTTGGCACTTTTGATGACACATAAAGATCTTAAAAGCTGTTTGTAAGTCCATTGGTTCATGAATCCAAAGTATCACTTTCAAATCAATTAAAATATCCATATCTGTGTAAAGTTAGGCTTTTCCAGAGAACATGCATATTGATGGCATTAGTTAAGACTTTCCTAACTTTGTAGTTTTTGTATCATGTAGTTTTTTTGTATCCCATGTAGTTTTATCACCATACCAAAATATCTTTTCTCCAGTCCCTCTCTTAATTAGTGATAAAATTGTTTTTTTCTCAACTGATCTTGCCTTCAAAATTCATGTTTGATGTAACTTTTATTTATCATTTTTTTTGGAGATGGGGTCTCACTCTGTCACCCAGGCTGGAGTGCAGTGGCACAATCTCGGCTTACTGCTTACTGTGATTTCCAATACAGAAACACACACATATTTGTGTGTGTGTGTATTGTATGTGTGTGCATGTGTGTGTGTACATGTGCATGTGCCCTGTGGGATACAGATAGTGAAAAGAAGTTAGCAGTCTGTGCCCTTGAAACTCTTCTTGGAGACCTAGCATTGCAGGAATTTGTTCATCTGGCTTTTTGGATGAGGTCCCACCTTTTCTGCATTGCCATTGAACTTGGCTTCTCATCACATAGCAGAAAAAGAGCATGGCATTTGAAACAAGAAAATCTTAGTAATAGCCTTATTTCTGCCATTTACTGACTATCTGATCTGAAGCAAGCTACCAAATTTCTGTGATCTTTGGTTTTCTCAGGTAAGAATCAGGATAATAATAACTGCAACATAGCAAGATAGTTGTAATACAATATATGTCAGAGCTCCATAGAAAAACCTACCCTACTTAACCGTGGCATAGTATTCTAGAAACAAAGATGGTGGAAGATACAAGTTATGCCACACACCATGGTTTTTTTTAACATGCTTATATTTGCCTTTTAAAATATATATATGTATATATATACACATACATATACACACATATATATATTAAATTATAGATTCAGGGGATACATGCGCAGGTTTGTTACATGGATATATTGTGTAGTGGTGAGGTTTGGGCTTCTAATGTACCCATCACCTAAACAGTGAACATTGTACCAAATAGGTAATTTTTCAACCCTCAACCCCCTCCCACCCCTGCATACTATGTTGATTCACTTAATGTGTCAGGCTGGAGGTTTGAAACACATTCCATTAATTTTGAAATTTAATTTTTTAATTTAGCAGAAGTCAATATATTTTCAAACTGTCTCTCACACAGTGTTTCAATGCTAAAAGGCTATTTGATCAAGTTGGTAAGATTATGTACACAGCTCTGCTATTATAATGTTGCTCATCACTGGCCAGACCTTCCATGTAGGATATAACCAGCCTTCAAATTTAAGGGTTAAAAGCCTCCCTTCCTGGAAATGTTCAGCCTTTATCAAGGCTTCAGCATCACATTCTTTCCAGTGATTCTTTTTTTTATGACCTTTCACCTGAGATCTATGCACCTCATTGATTATCTAAGAGATACTTTCATTTGGACTTCATCATCTTACAATCATAAATTCAAACCAAAATAGAGTACTTTCTGAAGTCTCCTTTCCATCAGTGGCATCAACATTCTCCCAATTCCATGTAATGTAGATTTATTCAGTGATTGCCACAGACACAGTGGCTGGGTTTGGAGTAGACCATGACCCATTCTCCTTTATTTCTTGCACCTAGTCTTCTTTCTTTTCTTTTCTTTTCTTTCTTTCCTTCTTTCTTTCTTTCTTCTTTCTTTCTTCTTTCTTTCTTTCTTTTTTCTCTTTCTTTCTTCTTTCTTTCTTTCTTTCTTTTTTCTTTTCTTTCTTTCTTTCTTTCTTTCTTTCTTTCTTTCTTTCTTTCTTTCTTTCTTAGACGGAGTCTCACTCTGTTACCCGGGCTGGAGTGCAGTGGTGCAATCTCGGCTCACTGCAAGCTCTGCCTCCTGGGTTCATGCCATTCTCCTGCCTCAGCCTCCTGAGTAGCTGGGACTACAGGTGCCCACCACCATGCCCAGCTAATTTTTTGCACTTTTAGTAGAAATGGGTTGTCACCATGTTAGCCAGCATGGTCTCGATCTCCTAACCTCATGATCCACCTGCCTTGGCCTCCCAAAGTGCTGGGATTACAAGCGTGAGCCACTGCACCTGGCCTCTTGCACTTAGTCTTAATAGATCTTTTTCAATCTCTCTTTCCTTTTCCATTTCACTTATACCAAGTTAGTCTAAGGCCTTCTTACTATCATCTGAATCATGATGGAAGACCTTAGTTTGTCCTGCTTCTTATCCAGCTTAAGGGTCCTGAAATTTAACTCTTCATCAGAACTTTTTAGTGGTTCTCCCCAGACTACTCCATTAAGTCTGAGTGCTTCTGCCTGTCCTGAGGCTTTCCATATTCCAGCCTTACCTATCTTCATTCTTGTCTCCTTTCTCATCAGACAAACCCTCCACCCCTGCAGCCTAATCTTGGTATATATGCCCACCACAGTCTCTTTGCTTCAGTATTTTTCCTATATGGACACTCTTCCTCTGGGTCTACCCAAGTCCAGCAAGACCTTAGAGGTCAAGGCCATCTGCCACCCCCTTTCTAAGACTTGTTTGACTATTTCTTCCTATACTTGTTTCCCTCTTTCTGAACTTCTACAACAGTAACAATCTGGGCCAGGCAATTATCACATTATCTACGCTTCTTGTTCACAATCATTCACGAGTGCATTCATCTTCAATCAAACTGTAAACTCCTTGAAGAGAGAGATCACAGCAGGCTGAGTCTCTATCTCATCAAGTTCTCTGAACGTGGTAAACACTTATTGAAGGAAAAATAAATGGCTTGTTGATTTATTGGCATAAGTGTATTTAATATTAGATTTAATTAGGTTTTCAAAAGGCTTAACATACTTTTCGATATATACATCCCTCTTGGGCAAGTAACTTACATTCTTTAATAAGTCAAATAGATGAAATGCTATAACCTGCTTTTAAAGTAAAAATTGAGACACAATATGACGAGTATGATGGACTTTTCAAGACAATGGGACAGGATATTTGAAATCAGGCCTGTTCTAGAAAAATCTAAAATATTTAGAAAAAATATCATGAAGTCTCCTAAATTCATCACATTTCTAATACTTAAATATCATGAGCCCCAAGAAGGGGTATCAGGACAATACTGGCTATAGAAGCTGACAATGGGATTGATGGCCCAAGGAAAGTGACAGGAACCTTCCACCCACACAAGTACCATGTCATTTTTCCACGAACTGGGCCTGCAGTGATTAACTATGTGTACTTGAGAATGCTTCCAAAGGTTTGAGCAATCCATCTGGCAGAGGCGTTTGACACTATGGGATTTGTTATTGCGGTGCTGTGCCAGCACCGAGACTTATTTAATTGCCTTAGTCATCAGGCAGCAAGCAGTGCCACTAATCTTGGATCTTACTGAGTGGCGTCTGGCTTGTGCGTTTCAAAGACCAAACAAACAAAACCAAACAACTACAAAGTTCTCCCACATTTGGGTCTCAGGTCTAGAGGTTCTGACCCCACCTCCCAAACATTCCTGCAGTTTAACTGTAAGCATCAACCCTGTGTGAAAGAAGCAGAACTGAGGTCGAAATAACAAGAATAGAAGGCTCCCAAAAGACTTGTCTCCCCAGAACACAACTGCCCTGTCACACACTAAAGGTCTCCAAATTGCCAGTAATTCTCTATTTTTGAGCAAAGTCTCCAAGATGCCCCGGTTTAAACACAAATACATTACCTGCCTAGTTACCTGTTAACTCCTTACTTCTCCGCTCCTATCTGTGAGAACTAGCTAACTTCCTTTGGTTGGATACCGTGAGAATTGAAGTCAAGTGAATTGATTGTTTTGATGGGTTCAAAAATGCAAAGGCTGTGACTAAGGGATACCATGGGCTAGGAATAAGAGGTACAGAAGGATGTGTTCTGAGAAACTAGCCAGCATGATGAGACAGAAGAGGAGCTGGGAGAAGAGAAAACTTCCTACTTCACAGTTTTGCCTATATCTGACTTAACATTCAAACCTTCATATAGCAGAGATCATTAGACTAGAGCTAGCCATTGTTCTGTGACGCTCTTTAACTTTGCCAGTTGACACATTAGAAACTTACTCCAACTTCCTCCCAACTTCTAAAAGTTCAGCCAAGAAAAAAGAATTTAGAAGGCAAGGCAGGGAAGATAAAAACCAGACATTCTGTTTCCCAAAAAATCAACTTCCTTCTTCCCTTTGAAAATCTCCTTTTCTGCAAAATATTGCCCTATTGTGGAAGATTTTGTTCTTCTAGCTTAAAAACTCCTGGAGTCCTCCTTGCACTGTTTTGAGATGTCTCTAGGATAAAATAATCCCAGGACAACTGAACTTGTTGCCTATGGCAGGAGAAGTAAAAAGCAATGAGACGGGACTGAGGAAAGTCTCACATGAATGGGCAGCCTCCCCTGGGAGGAATAACTGGCCAGAAGGAGTATGAGGGGCTCTGGGGTGGCAGCCATGAGGTAGGGGATGGGGAAACACCTTTAGTCACACCAGATAACTCTCTAGGATCATCCCACCTGCCTGCAATTGAGTTAAGACCTCTGATTTAAGAAACATCATTTCAGTATCATTTGAACATCATTTTGGATTACTCGGCCAGGCGCGGCATCTCACGCCTGTAATCTCAGCACTTTGGGAGGCCGAGGCAGGCGGATCACCTGAGGTCAGTTCAACACCAGTCTGACCAACATAATGAAACCCCATCTCTACTAAAAATACAAATATTAGCTGGGCGTGATGGTGCATGCCTGTAATCCCAGCTACTTGGGAAGCTGAGACAGGAGAATCGCTCGAACCTGGGAGGCGGAGGTTGCAGTGAGCCGAGATCGCACCATTGCACTCCTGCCTGGGCAACAAATGTGAAACTCCATCTCAAATAATAATAATAATAATAATAATATTTTGGTTTACTCTAATGGGCACACAGTTGTTAAAGTATCAGCTATTGGAAAATTAATCATGATGTATAATAAATACCACTACCTTCCCATCCCTTTTAAACTGTCATTTTTCTATCTTACAATAAAATTGCCTTTCCTATCAAGACTCTGAGAGGAAAAACATCACTGGATAAGGTTACAAATATAATTCATGTCTATGAAATTTTCAAAAGTGGAAATTAAGGCGAACTTCATTCATTAGCAAAATAAATCAAGGAATTACTTCTCCACAAAAAGAAACTTTCAGATGCCCAGTTACATTAACAGTCAAAAAAGAAAAGAAGAAAGATAATATTTCCAGGTTGTACCCTCTAAGAGCATTCTTTTGACTGCTGTGAAGGACTGATCTGTCATAACAAATTCAGGTGGGCCCACCTTAGCCCCTCGTCCTAGCATGGAAGACAGCAGATTGGTTGCAGCTGGTCCACAATGGCGTCACTGGCTCACCCAGCCAGAACTTATGAAAAATCTCAGTCTGAGTCACCAAGATTTTTTCCTCAAAATGATCCCGTAGAGCTGCCACTCTGACAATACGAAGAAGGTCTTGAAAAGGACAGGGTTTGGAATACTATAGAATTATATAAGTGCTTCCTTTGCAACTCATCCTTCACCTTGGCAGGCATGCATTCTAAAGTTCAGTTCAGGACTTGCAATGACCAAGAGACCAATTGATTTGGCTCCATTGACCTGGAGTGGATTCCTGGCTGAAAACCCAGGGTACTGACTTGAATGGTCGGATTTCCAAAATATAAAAGGAAACAGCAAGGGGAAAGGAGGAGAATGGGGTGTGTGTGCACGTGTGTGTGTGCATGTGTTAGTGCAGTTTTAGAGGACTGTGTGGGTGGGAAAGGAGATTGACACAAAACAGATCAGAAACCACGGCTGGCCTCCCATGTTGAATTTCTCCCCTTATTCCCTGTATTGGATGTTTCTCATTTGCCTCTCCAGTCTCAGTTTCTCTCTATTTCCTTAGGAAGCTTGATGTCAACGAGGATTCCCCATACTCTCTGGCTTCCAGAGGAATCAGCCAATGAATCAGTGGGCTCACTGGCAGGAGTTCTGAAAACTGGAAGAGAGGGCGGTTGTCGGCAGGGGTTGGCTGCGTCCTTCTGTGAAAGCCACAGCTTTGACCAGGTGGCTTCTCCATGCTACCCTCTCGACGTTCTGGTGACTTGGCTCTAATTTTGCCCCCAGACCGAGGGGTAGTGATGACAGATCCGTGCTGTTGCCAGTTTGGGAATCCTGCACTATTCTTTGTTGGTTCCCCTAAACCCTGCCTGTACCTCTAAATAATCTGTCTATTAAACTCTTCCCAAATCAAATTGTTTAAATATGGCAGTGGTTTCCCATCATGACTGAGACATATATATTCTACAGATACATGAGTTTTTGCAAAGGACGTGATGGAGATTGAACTTGAGAAAGGCAAGTTAAAATTATAATAATGTCAGTCCCAATTCTAGGGCTATTGATGGCATTAAATCAAGTTTAGCCTAAAGCTGCCTCTTGACATGTTTTAAGTTCAGCCAAAAGGTTTCTCTGTGCATCATGAACTATAACAAACGGAGGTGTAAACAGACAGTAGCCCACACTGAAGCCAATCATGGAGTTTTGGCCAATCAAATGTAGCCGATTGTTCTAACCATGTTCATATAAGGCAAATGCTGTACTGCAATCAATCTGGCTGTTTCTGTACCTCACTTCCCTTTTCCAGACATCATTTTCCTTTTTCTGTCCATAAATCATCTTCCACCACGCAGCTGAACTGGAGTCTGAACGTACTCTGGCTCGGGAGGTTGCCCAATTCACAAATCGTTCATTGTTCAATTAAACTCTTTTAAATTTCTTTCAGCTGAAGTTTTTATTTTATCAATGGCAATGAAAGAGACTCATTCTTTCATCTCTACACATGAACAAATAGAAAAATCAGTGAATTAGAAGTCAGAAAACTTTGGATCTAGTCTGGAATGTACCCCACACTGGCTACATGGCCTTGGTCAATTAATTTACCTTTTGTAGGACTTAGTTTTCTCATTTATATAATAGAAATAACCTGCTCAACACACTTCATGGCACTGTTGGGAGATTCAAATATCAAAATGCTTTGAAAAAAGGCTGTTCCATGCTTATCTATTGTAAAAACTCAGTATGTTTTTCCAAGTCTAGCAGTAAATCAGCTCCTTTGAAGATTTCACTGAGTCTCCCAGGAAGAATTAATTCTCCTTCTTCTGTTTTCTCAAAATTCGAACTGTTTTGTACAGAGACTTTGATCAGTCAAGAGTGCTTAGAAGCAGGGAAGTCGTAGGAACCTCGGACTTAGAGTGAGCATTTTGAAGATCATAGAGCCTGATGAGGAAATGAACCTGTGGAGAGAAGGGAGTGGAGGAAGCATAGATTGAGAAGTCAAGAGGAGAATCCACACTGGCACAGACAAATGGAAATTTTATTCCTGGAAGTTTTTCAGATCCTAGAAGTCAGGATTTGTATCTTGTTTACCAACCTTAGATTTGGAGACGTATCTCAGTGTCATAAATCTCCTCTGCAGTTGAGTTAGCTTCAGTGGGTTTCTGTTTCTTGACAGTACAATGAGCTTTGATTGCAGAGCCGTCCCTAGCTACCTTCCGTGGTTCTGGCAGGGCTGCTGAGACTGAGTGAGTGAAGCCTGGCCAGTTGGATGCCACTCGGCCACTGTGGGCCTGCCATGGTCACTTTCCATGTGTCAGATATGGCTTCAGGCTTGCCATATTTCTTGTATTCATAGACTTTCCTCTTGCTCGTAAGTTTTCCACAGCTTGGATGGAATCTTCATCTCTTGTACAGATGTCGATTTTCCTTTGCCATCAAGTGTCATGATCATTTTGTGGTTGGCCACTTTATTCCCATGGCTCCTTGTCCCTTTTCTCTACAGGTTCTTACTTGCTGTACAATTTCCAATGCCTCACAAGTGTCCAGGGAACAGAGCAGAGTAAGAAGAACAAGTAAAGAATGAAGATTTAAGCAAGCAATTAATGTAGGCCAGCCTAAGCTTGGGGGACCTCCAGTCTTAACTTTGCCTCCCAGATCTGAGTTAGGGCCTGTCTTTGCCAGGGGGCCTTGGTTGACAGTGATTCCAATGGGCCCAGTTCACACTGAATCAAAAATACAAGGTTAATTTGGGACTGCATTACTGATTTGCTTCTGGGGTCTGATAAAAGGGAACCTGAAACTATCTTCTAAGGCAGTTGAAGAACAATCTGAATTTCTCCAATGCTTGGAAGCAACTTTTTCCTAGTTCTTAGGATGGTTAAGATTCCAGGGACAGTTCTAGTACCTGCGGAGTCTCAGAATCAGTACTCATCTTACAACTCTAAGTTTAATGTCAACTTTCTGTAGCAGTGCTTTGAGAAGTGATGAAGCAGAGAGGGGAAGGTAGGAACCTGCAGAAGGAGGAGGAGAAGAATGGGGTTTAGAAGCAGATGTGCTGCTTTATTCCTGTGAAAAGTGTTGCTTTTTAGAAACCATCTTGTCTATAAAGTGGATTCTAAGGGACAAACACATCTTTGAATTACAGTTGAAGTGCTGGCATTCTGCTTTTTGGAACTTTATGCTAATGGATTTCATTAAATAATTATCCATAATAATAGATTCATTTCATGTTTGATTAATTGTTAAAGAAATGAAGTAACATCCAGTTACAGAACCCACTAATAACCTTTTTATGAAGGTTATATAAATATTGCAAGTTGCAAACTTTCTGGGAGAAGTCGTCATTTAAAATTTTTCTTTCTTTTTTTCCTTCATCATGGCTTTCACAATACAAATGATAGTACTGAAGAAAAATTGACAGTATGACCAACAACTTGGCTTTACTTCCAAGGATCATAACTGATCATCAGAGGTTATGCAATGAATGGCACTTGAGAGAGGGAAAATCCAAAGAAGGAAATCTGAATTCTTCAGCCAGATGTTCCATTTGTTCCCATCAGGCCCCTTTCTCCATCCCCCTCCCCTGACTGTGATCAGGGGTTCATTGCAGGCAGCTGTGTTATCCTTCAACACATGAGCAAGCAAATATCCTTCAAACCTCAGAGTGATGAATATCTTGTCCAGTTACAAAGGGATGTGTTCCTTGCTTTAAAGTGAGAATCCAAACTTTGAAGTTTATTAAAAACTTTATTGCAAAAACTGAGTAATAAAATACTGTTCAATGTCACAGTTTTTTAAAAAAAGAATATAGGCATCTTAAAAAAGAGGTAATGATAAACACATTTAACCTGTTTGTGCCTACTGAGCTGTAAGTCAAGCCGTGAAATCTCAGGACCCTGGGAGCCTGTGAAGGACGTCTGGAATCACATTCTGGCTACATCACAAATTAAGTATAGACTTAAGGCAATTATTCAATATATCTAAGCCTCAGTTCCTTATCTGCCAAAAAAAGGAGAGCGATATATCATTTCACAGGGTTATCATGGAAATTAAAATAGATATTTTGTTTAAAAAAATGTTTACTGCAATGACTGGCACACAGGATGCCTAATAATAATTTGTTGGTAGACACACTGCAAACTATTGACCACAGATATGACCTTGTTTCCAGTTCATCTGAACCACTTTCAGTTACCTATGTTATGTAATCCAAACAGTGAGATGCCCTGTTTATATCAACAGCTCACCTCTCCTCTCTTCTGGAGGCCACCCCATGGCAATCATATCACAGTCTTCCCTGGGGCTGGGCCAGTGGTCCGGGAAGGGGATGATTTCATTCACCTACTGGAAAGAAGGCAAGTTTTGTGCTTTTTGTTTTCAGTTTTTCCCTGTCTTTTGCCACTTTGCAGTTCATTTCCTTTCGTCCTGGCTTATCTCCTTTATTTTTATCTGTCTTTCCTCTTTCTGTCTAATCCATTCATTACCCTCCGATTTCCTAGCTATGGCTTATAAGCATAAGAATAGTACTAAGGACACCCCTGTTTTAGAGGAAAAAACTATCGATGTAATAAAACCCAGTGCCATCATCATAAATTCTTCAAAAGGGCCAGGCTAATCTCTCTGGATTATTGCCGAAGTCTCCATCTCTTGTACCCCTTCCCCTAATCGCTCTCTTTTTTTCTAATTAATAAACTTTTCTCTTCAAATATCAATATGCAAGGTAAAATAAAACATTTAAAACCTAATTCATTAAAGCACTATTGGGTTTATTCTCTGTTTTATCTATTTATTCTGAAACTTTCATCCTTTGATTCAGTAAAACCATAGTGGGAACTAAAGGGTCAAGGGAACACCACTGTGCCGCAGGCATTGACTGGAGCCAGCTCAAGGAACTCAGTCTTGTTGGAAAGGCAGTGACAATGCAGAATGACATGTTCTTTAGTTCTTTAGTAGAAATTAGCGCTGGCAAGTAGTGAAGGTCTAGTGGATGCCAGGTGCGGTGGGTTATTACTTTTTTCTTTTAAGAAAAGTATTTTCAAAGTCTCCTTTGAGATAGGTTTGTGGATTAGAAACCATATGTGAAATGTGAGCTGGATTAGAGAACTGGTAGATAGTTTAGCAGCTGGCTGGCTAACTAGACCCAAAGGATATTAATGAATAGTCAGGTTAACCTAAATAGATTCCTAGTGGTGGACCACAGGACTCTGAGGCCTTGTCTTATGCATCTTTTGTATTAGTGGTTTAAATAAAGCCAGAAAAGACATACTCATAAATGTATGCAGAAGATACACATCTGCCAGAAACAGCTAATTCAAAAGGTGATGGAATCAGGATTTAAAATGATCTCAGTATGTTGAGACATTGCATCAAAATAAATCAGATCCAATTTAAAAGGAAGGAGGGCTCCATTTATGATTGCACTGTTGTGAATATTATTATTTGTGCGACATATGTGAATTTCTTTTCCTACAGCCAAGGAATCCCAAATTAAGGCAACTGATAAAATGTGATAGCACTTGTGCTGGTTAACATGGGTTTCTCTTCTTGCAACCAAGGGATCCCAAATTTGAGACAACTGATAACATCAACTGCTCAAGGACCTAATCTCAGGGGAACTGCAGAGCTATGAGGGAGGGACTTAGGGGAGCAGGTTTGGACTCTAGGTCCTGGTCTATTCTCATCACAGCATAGGCAAGGGCAGTGTGCTAATTAATTTTGTTTTAAGTAAAAAAGTGACATAAATAAAATTTGAAACCAGAAAAGAATGTATGTTGACTATCATACTTACAAATTCCAGAGAGAAACCTACTTCTGTCATAGCTGGAGCCAAGTGCTCAATGCAAGGAGGAATCTGCCTCTCTCAATCTCTTGACTTTCATTTCCTGTGTTAGTCTTTCTTAGACAGGTTCTCACCAAATGATAGCAAGCATAGCCCTCACCTGTGAAGTACATTCCACTAACTTAGCAGAACCAGAGCCCTATCAGAATAAAAACCCCTTTCCCATTAGTTCCAGCAGAGTCCTAGGTGGGGTCTTATTTACCTGGCTTGGTTCACATCTCTGAACCAATTGGGGAAAGTGGCCTTACATAGGCCATGTGCCCACTCCTAGTTTGGATGGTATAGCAGCACCAGATGGGAGTATATCTATCTAAGCCCCATGAGGTAGATTTCCATGTGAATGAGGAATCCTATGAATAGGAGGGGAGAAAAATGGATACTAGACTGGAAGTATAACAGATGGACACCATGGAGGGAATATTCCCATTTTCAAGATACTAATTGAGAAGACTGGGTGAGAAATGGTGAGAAGAGCTAGAGAGGAGAAAATGAAGAGGCAGCGTGAGAGCAGCTTTGTAGCTTGTGAAGAGTGAAGAGTCTTTGTATGGAAGAGGTCACTGACTTTTGTGTTTTTTTATATTCAGAGGACAGAAATAAGCATTGGGTAGAAGATTCCAGAAGTCCGATTTTAGTTCAGTATATAAAAAAAGCTTTAAAATAACTCAAGTTGTCTGACAACGGCTCCGGCATTGAGCAAGCTCTCCCCAAAGAGAAGAATGGAACAGGAATTCTCACTGATGAAGAACCTCTCCCTGGGTGAGAAGCTGAGTGAGACAGCCACCAAGATATCTATTTTATCTTTAAGGTCCTCAAGGTCCTCTCACTGTTTGATGTTTACATGATACGCCAGTCATCCGATGCTCTATCTGAACAGCCTCATTGGAATCTGGCTACTTCAAACTTCTTGTTGCTGGAAAGCCCAGGGAGCTTCTGTGCAGTTGTTTTGTGTTTCTTGACTTAAGTTTAAACACAAAGAAGTCTCAGATATACACCCTGTGGCCTGACCTGGAGGTTTCTATTTACAAACACTTCGATCACATTATGAGTGAGTGAAGCTGGTTAAGAGGAAGGCGGATCAGGTTTATGTTCTGCAATGAGCAGATCTGGCGAGCCTGCAAAATTTTGTAATTAATGTTTCTTTAAACCACTTTATGGTCTCTGAATGATGATAATGATGACGATAATGATTATTACGTCAATTTATTCCATGCTTACTCTTACCAATAGCTAACATTTATTGCTATTACTAAAAATAGCTGACAGCAAGTACCAGAAACAATTCTAAGTACTTTGCATGTATTACCTCATTTAATACTCACAAGATCCCGATGAAGCAGATACTGCAATTATTGTCATCTCATCCATATTAAAGATAAGCACATGGAGGCGCAGAGTTTAATAACTTGCCCAGGGTCATAGAGTTGTAAGTAGCAATACTGGGATTGCCACCAATGTTTTCATAAGTGTTATCTTCTTTAGATTATACAACAACCCTACGAAGAAGATATAAATAGTTCCATTTTGTAAATGATGAAAATGGATACGAATAAATTTCTTGCTCAAGGTCCCATCACTCAGCTGGCAAGTAGTGAATCAGAATTCAAGTCAATCTGCCTCTAAAACTTGTGTTTTACCGCCTTCCATATCCCCAAATTCAGAACATTAAATGTGCCGTCTAAAGTGGTCCTGGCCTCTGGTGTGAACTCTTTCTTCTTTGGGGAAGATTCTGCCACGCTGTCCTCTCTGGAGCATAGCTGGTGGCATCAAGTACTCACGGAGCTCTTCCTGGATTCCAGAAAGTGACAAGGAAATCCTCAGACAAGGAAATCTCTCCTGCTCTGTCTCAAGATTGAACTTCCTTGGGGGATACCACAGTTCTGTGACTCCTGGTCTCTGGGTTTTCAGGTACTCTCCCAAGAGTGATGTTTCTTCACTTTTCTACTGCCAAGGACCACTGGAAGGAGCCAAGGGTCATTGCCCAGGTGACAGGTCACATTTTCCTAGAGGATACGTTTATATAGCAGTTGATTAGAGTTTAGAGGAAGGAGTGAAAGGCCAGCAACTGTGACTTGCCTTGCTAGAATGTCTTATGCCTTATGGCAAATCTGTTACAGTTTCCATCCTCTTTGGGAGAAAATAAAGCATCTGTCTACCCAGGGGCCTCCAAATCTTTATAATTAATCTTTTGGTGGCCCTGAGGTGATGAGCCATGTTCTGTAGATCAAGGATCAAGAAACAAAATAACCTCCATAAATTCTCATGAATGATGTATATGACATCAGGAGAACTGTATTTACACATATAGGACATTGATTAAAGTATGTGTTGAAAATCTGTCTGCCTGTTCCTCTCTTTTTCTTTTCTTTTCTTTTCTTTTCTTTTCTTTTCTTTCCTTCCTTCCTTCCTTCCTTCTTTCCTTCCCTTTCCCTCCCTTCCTTCCTTCCTTCCTTCCTTCCTTCCTTCCTTCCTTCCTTCCTTCCTTCTCTTTCTTTCTTTCTTTCTTTCTTTCTTTCTTTCTTTCTTTCTTTCTTTCTTTCTTTCTTTCTTTCTTTTTCTTTCTTTCTTTCTTTCTTTTCTTTTCTTTTCTTTTCTTTTCTTTTCTTTTCTTTTCTTTCTTTCTTTCTTTTGACAGAGTGTCACTTTTGTTGCCCAGGCTGGGCAATGGCACAATCTCAGCTCACTGTAACCTCTGCCTCCAAGTTCAAGCAATTCTCCTGCCTCAGCCTCCCAAGTAGCTGAGATTACAGGTGTGTGCCACCATGCACAGCTAGTTTTGTATTTTTTAGTAGAGAAGGAGATTCACCATGTTGGTCAGGCTGTTCTAGAACTCCTGACCTCAAGTGATCCACCTGCTTTGGTCTCCCACACTGCTGGGATTACAAGTGTGAGCCACTGCACCTGATCCCTTTATTATTTCTTACTCCAGGTTTTAGTCTACACTTCATATAGGTTATTGGGCTGAATTCAATGACTTTTCCCAGTGACCATCCTGGAAAAAGTTCTAAAATGCTGATCATGACCTGGGTTCTGGGTGGGAAGATCATCCCTGAAATGTACCAGGAAAAGAAGGTCCCGAGTCCCATCAGCCTAGGAAATGGTCCTGTCAGTGTGAAGAAGAGGAACAAGGTCATGACTAGGAAGGCAAACAAGCTAGGAGGGTAAGAATAGAACAGAAATAATTAGAAATGAGCTCAACAGTAAGATCCCTAATGGATTTGCCAAAAACATATAACAGCAGCTGCATTTTGTATTTGCATTTGTTTCCATACTATAATTTTCATCAAGGTAGGAAGAAAATAAACCTTATGAGCTCTTTGTAATAGCTGTTCTCCTGTACCACCTCTACTCAGATGATAACCTTTCTGCCCGGGCTCACTTCTTCTGGCAAACAAATTTCTCAAAATAAAACTCAGTTCAAAATTTCAAGACAATAGCACAAACAAATGTACAAGAATTTAGAGACTCACATATAATCTTAGCCCATTATTGTTGTTGTACAAAGTTGAATGAACTGTGTATGTTGTTGTTATCAACTTAATTCATCTTGGCTGCTGCTTTCACGAGGCTGTCCAGGTCTCAGAGGCATTACCCATTATATTGCTTCTTAGGTCCAGCTGAGGACTTCAGAGAGCACAGAATGCTCATATTTGGTCCCTGGTGTCTGAAAAAGTGTTCTTCAGAATCATGAAGGAAGAGAGCTCAAAGACCTGCCTGGTTGTCATTTATCTAGAATTAGTAACCAACAGGAAGAGCCTCATAGACCCGGCGATATTATAGAGCAGTTTGCCAAATTAGCTGAGAGATGAAAAATACGTCATTAGCTTATTCTCACTTTGAATAACTTGACTTTTTGGTTAGTATTGTTTGACACTTGTTTTTTTTTCAATATTTAACTCAAAGGGCCTAAAGCATTCTTTTTTGCTTACAGGAGATGTGTTGTCGGTATTTTTGGTGACATAGCATAATGGGAAGAAACTGGCGAATTCATGACTCAAAAACATAGAAGCTGTTTGAGGAACATGAACCTGAAATTTCTCATGAAGCTTCTTTCTTGCCTGTGTCCTCTTCTGTGGAGATGTCAGTTCTACTATGTACAAACAATCTTATTCCCTTCATGTCACCCCTGCCCAAACTTAATTCACATGCCTCGTCTATGGTGAGGGTTAGCTGCAGAATGGGATGAGGCTTGAGGAGGAAATAAAAACAAGGGAGCTCAAGACAGTGTTCACAAGAAGGACCTGCCCCTATCATGTGGCACTCAGGACATGCTTTGGAATTGGACAAAGTGGCTCAAAGGGTCAGTGGTGGATTACAGTGGAACAGTGGATGAGTCATGGATGAAAAGGAGAAATGAAAGGGAGAAGGGTTAAAATGTAATGACACATGCTAGTTTGCTCAACAAATCCAAACATATTCAAGCACTGACTGTATGCTTGTTGCCATGCTCTATGGTCTGTCGTAACATTGCCCTGGGGAATTTAAATGACATGTAGACTTCCAACTAGCTCCAGAAAATTCTGATTCTGCAGGTCAGGGGAGAAGTCTAGCATTTTCTATAAAACCCATATGACTCTGATGTAGATAGTCAGCGAGGCATCCTTCACAATGCTATTTTAGGCATTAGGGGTTTGTGTTACCCATATAGGGTTTAGGGTAGAAAAACTAATTTTATTATCCTATTTGTGTGTGTGTGACTTGGTAATAAGACTTACTATTTGATACATGATTATCTTATAGTGCCTTTTTTTGTAATCATGACAAAATATTCTCAGATAACTTAGTTTCAAAAACCACGGAAAATAAGTACTTTTACTTAAATTAACTAATTTGGGAATGCATATTAGAAAGACTGTGTAACACAAGGAATTCAAGAAGCCAGAATGTGGTGGCAATGGGGAATATTTGGGGACGGGTGAGCTTGATGAGTATCAGGCCATGTCTGCACACAGAAGAGTGCCAGGGACAGGCGGAGGGGTCAGTAACTGCTTAGGAGTGAATATGCTCTGATTTATTCTGAGGCAAAGCAGAAACCCCAACTCTTTTTTTTTTTTTTTTTTTTTTTTTTTTTAGAATCTTGCTCTGTCGCTCAGGCTGGAGTGCAGTGGCATGATCTTGGCTCACTGCAACTTCCACCTCCCCTGCTCAAATGATTCTCCTGCCTCAGCCTCCTGAGTAGCTGGGACTATAGGTGCATGCCACCACACCAGGCTAATTTTTTGTGTGTTTTAGTAGAGACAGGTTTTTTTGTATTTTAGTAGACCAGGGTTGGCCAGCCTGGCCTCGAACTACTGACCTCAGGTGATCTGCCCCGCTTAGCCTCCCAAAGTGCTAGGATTACAGGCACGAGCCACAGCCCCCAGACCAGAAATCCTAATCTAAGAGCATGGCAAAAATGAGCTTCAAAGAATAATTTGCTTGCTGCATTTGACCTTTATTGGCTCAGTCACAAATGTGGGTGTTAACACCCCAGGTAAAGCAAATAATTTTTAAACATCCATTTACATAGAATTTTCAAATAGACTGTGAGACTGAAGCACAAACGGTTCAGTAAAATGAGTATCAGTTCCTAAATATACCAGAGTCTCAGTTGTGACTAGAAGTTTTCATTCAAACTCAGGTATTCTGACTCCAAATTGTGTTTGGAGTTCAGTTATGCTATGTCTCTGGGAAATAGCTGTATATTAATCATTTAGGTCAATTCAAAATTTTGGGTGACTCATACTAAGAGTTATTCTTAAGAGATTGGTGCAATAAGCTTCTGCAGAAATTAAAGTTTGCTTTGCAACAGAAATTGCTCATAATTTTGTAAATCAAGTTAACTGAGCCATTTGGATAATGTTAAAAACTATTTACCTAAACATGTTTTAAAACTTCATTTCCTGGAATTCAAGTATTTAAATAACTACACCGTGGTAAACACATGAATGTAATTTTTGCTAAAGAGTTTATTTTGGCCAGAAGCCATCAGATTGGTTATAGTGGAAGGATGATGTAGTCCTTGGAGAGAAAGTATTTAAATATCACATTTGAAAAAACTTTTTAAACATTAATGGTAAGTTTTTAAACTATTTAGAGAGAAAAATTATAGGGCTATAACACTGGGGAAGTTGCAGAAATTTGATCTGTTCTAGTTCAAAATAATTATCACGTAATTCTTTTAATTCATCCAGCTCTGAAATAAAATAATTAGTATGACATAAATGCAGGGAATTTGATAAATATAAAGTCTCATTTAGGAGCAAAAGAATTTATTTTGATGGCATTTTTACTTGTACCACTTGTTCTAATGAAGATAATCTTCATATTTCTTGAAATTTTGAGGTTCTGATTTTTCTTGTTTGTATTTTCAGCAAAATGACAAAAATCTTACTGACAGCCTGGGCAACAGCCAGACACCTCATCTCTTAAAAAACAAAAAAACAAAACAAAACCAAACAAAATTGGCGAGATTTGGTGGCACATGCCTGTGGAGGCTGAGGTGGGAGGATGCCTTGAGCCCACGAGGTCGAGGTTGCAGTGAGCTGAGATTGCACCACTGCACTCAGCCTGGAAGACAGAGTGAGACTCTGTCTCAAAAACACAAAACAAAAACAAACAAAAAAACCCAACCCACACCTTATGGAAACTTTCTCAGTGTTTTTTACTTTTTTCTGCCAATCACTGGTAGTTGAAAGCAATGTAGTGTTGTGTCAAGGGCCCACGATCTCTGTAATAATTGAGTGAAAATAAAATAATGCACTTGAAAGCCCCTGGCACATAGTAGAGCCTCCATAATTACTTGCTAAATTCTTCACTGAAGGCCAGGTGCGGTGGCTCACACCTGTAATCCCAGCACTTTGGGAGGCCGAGGCGGGCGGATCACGAGGTCAGGAGATGGGGACCATCCTGGCTAACATAGTGAAAACCCGTCTCTACTGGAAAAAAAAAAAAAAAATTAGCCAGACATGGTGGTGGGCGCCTGTAGTCCCAGCTACTCGGGAGGCTGAGGCAGGAGAATGGCGTGAACCTGGGAGGCAGAGCTTGCAGTGAGCCGAGATTGCGCCACTGCACTCCAGCCTGGGTGACAGAGCAAGACACTGCTTCAAAAAAAA
>NC_045438.1:49147429-49166955 GCF_002776525.5 Piliocolobus tephrosceles
CCAGAAATCCTAATCTAAGAGCATGGCAAAAATGAGCTTCAAAGAATAATTTGCTTGCTGCATTTGACCTTTATTGGCTCAGTCACAAATGTGGGTGTTAACACCCCAGGTAAAGCAAATAATTTTTAAACATCCATTTACATAGAATTTTCAAATAGACTGTGAGACTGAAGCACAAACGGTTCAGTAAAATGAGTATCATTTCCTAAATATACCAGAGTCTCAGTTGTGACTAGAAGTTTTCATTCAAACTCAGGTATTCTGACTCCAAATTGTGTTTGGAGTTCAGTTATGCTATGTCTCTGGGAAATAGCTGTATATTAATCATTTAGGTCAATTCAAAATTTTGGGTGACTCATACTAAGAGTTATTCTTAAGAGATTGGTGCAATAAGCTTCTGCAGAAATTAAAGTTTGCTTTGCAACAGAAATTGCTCATAATTTTGTAAATCAAGTTAACTGAGCCATTTGGATAATGTTAAAAACTATTTACCTAAACATGTTTTAAAGCTTCATTTCCTGGAATTCAAGTATTTAAATAACTACACCGTGGTAAACACATGAATGTAATTTTTGCTAAATTTGGCCAGAAGCCATCAGATTGGTTATAGTGGAAGGATGATGTAGTCCTTGGAGAGAAAGTATTTAAATATCACATTTGAAAAAACTTTTTAAACATTAATGGTAAGTTTTTAAAATATTTAGAGAGAAAAATTATAGGGCTATAACACTGGGGAAGTTGCAGAAATTTGATCTGTTCTAGTTCAAAATAATTATCACGTAATTCTTTTAATTCATCCAGCTCTGAAATAAAATAATTAGTATGACATAAATGCAGGGAATTTGATAAATATAAAGTCTCATTTAGGAGCAAAAGAATTTATTTTGATGGCATTTTTATTTGTACCACTTGTTCTAATGAAGATAATCTTCATATTTCTTGAAATTTTGAGGTTCTGATTTTTCTTGTTTGTATTTTCAGCAAAATGACAAAAATCTTACTGACAGCCTGGGCAACAGCCAGACACCTCATCTCTTAAAAAACAAAAAAACAAAACCAAACCAAACAAAATTGGCGAGATTTGGTGGCACATGCCTGTGGAGGCTGAGGTGGGAGGATGCCTTGAGCCCACGAGGTCGAGGTTGCAGTGAGCTGAGATTGCACCACTGCACTCAGCCTGGAAGACAGAGTGAGACTCTGTCTCAAAAACACAAAACAAAAACAAACAAAAAAACCCAACCCACACCTTATGGAAACTTTCTCAGTGTTTTTTACTTTTTTCTGCCAATCACTGGTAGTTGAAAGCAATGTAGTGTTGTGTCAAGGGCCCACGATCTCTGTAATAATTGAGTGAAAATAAAATAATGCACTTGAAAGCCCCTGGCACATAGTAGAGCCTCCATAATCACTTGCTAAATTCTTCACGGAAGGCCAGGTGCGGTGGCTCACACCTGTAATCCCAGCACTTTGGGAGGCCGAGGCGGGCGGATCACGAGGTCAGGAGATGGGGACCATCCTGGCTAACATAGTGAAAACCCGTCTCTACTGGAAAAAAAAAAAAAAAATTAGCCAGACATGGTGGTGGGCGCCTGTAGTCCCAGCTACTCGGGAGGCTGAGGCAGGAGAATGGCGTGAACCTGGGAGGCAGAGCTTGCAGTGAGCCGAGATTGCGCCACTGCACTCCAGCCTGGGTGACAGAGCAAGACACTGCTTCAAAAAAAAAAAAAAAAAAAAAAATTCTTCACGGAGCTGGAAATGTATGGGGGAAAATCATTTATTGGGAAATATTTTTAAAATCTTAAAATTTCTTTAGTTTCAAACTTTGAAGAAACATATATGTAGCCCTTATGCATTTGAAGGCTGCTTGGAATGACATGGTATTTTCCCACCGCAAGTAGTTCATGTGCCCGTGATTAACTGCAAGCATTGTTTATTTTGTCTTCATTAGTGAGAGCTGACAAGAGACCCAGTTTTCCTAGCCTGAGGAAGAGTCAGTTTTGATTAACTTGCAATATTTACTTCAATTTCAGTCGATAGCTATCTAGAATCAAGACACCACACGAGTTCCCTTTCTTTCTAAATTCACATAGAGGCCATAGCTAGATTGCACAGGTGCTCCACTTTGCCATACAAAAAATGTCGCATATTTCTATCGTGTAGAGACCCTCTTAGTTATTATACTTTGTTCCATCGTTGAAGCCTGAGAAAGAAAGTCTATATTTATGTGAAAAACGATAATTGATGACTAGTTTACTCATTGCCTTAACGTCTTTAGCAAAAACCATGTTGGTTTTCATTTGAGAAGTCTGTTTAAAATACAAATAATCATGCTCAAATGTGTATTGAGAAGAGAAATAATTCTTATTGAACAGAAAAGGAATCACAGCAACTTTTTTTCTTTTTGCTTCTATGATTGATTTATGTCTGTGATCAAAATCTTTGGCTTCTGAGTTTTTCTGGCTGTATCAAATGAACAATCATGATTAACATCTAAAAAGCATTAGGATTTCTGCAGATTTCTTAATTTAGAATATATTAACAGGGAGTTGGACAATCAAAAACATTTTTCCCTTTAATTTTAGTCCTGTAACAGCTTTATATATTATACTTAAATATCTCTTTGTAGCAACTTCATCCACCCACCCATAATTGTACTAGACACAATGAGGAAATTGAGGGAAAAAATCTCAAGAAATTCAGAGACGCCAGACATTAAAAATTAGAGATCACAACTTGGTACAAAAGAAAGCAAACTAAACGTGAATCCCAGCCTGGGTCTTCTCCTTTCTACTTATGTCGTGACAGAGGTGAACTTTTGATACTCAACTACCTTGTCTAAGAGGAAAGTAGTAATACTGACCCCACCTGCAAGATTTTAATAAGGACCAACTGAAAAGTGTGTGCGAGCCCTTTGTAAACTGTTAAGAGCTTTACACATGTTGACTATTCCATGTTAAGTGCACTGTGTGGTGTAGACTCCATGTTAGTTTCACTCAATTTTAAAACATTCCATCTAGAGATTCTGATTTGAAGAAGGGCAAAGGGCCAGAGAAGCTGCCTTTCACTGCTTCAAGAAGACTGATTTGTTTGGTTAGCCCTAACAACAAATAATAGGTTATTTTGAAATTTTAAAATACATCATAATATCCTTTTCAAATTACACCTCAGATTCTGATGTGTTCCCCTCCACCATCCTTATCCCCCTGTGACTATCTGCTCAAATGCAGTAAACAGTTCTTCAGAAGCTTACTCAGAGACAGCTGCAGTTTTATGGGCAGGCCTTCTAGAGGAAATGGCACTTAAACTGGGCACTTTAAAAGAAAGAATGGTTTTCCAGAATAAGTCAATGGCATAAGCAAAACCAACGAGATAGCAGGAACAGGGTATACAGGGAAACAGCTATAAAAATATCCTAAGACCACTTTAAAATGTAACCCAAAAGATAACATTTAGAAATGATTCTCTCTGAGAAGTTAGTTCAATGAAAATTTTTGTTCTTCACAAATCCCAGCTATTTTATTTTACTCTTTTTCTTTCTGAAGAACATGATCTAATTAAATCTATTACTTTGAAGGCCAAGATAAAAGTCAAAATGATCACATATAAAGTTTTTTATGAGAATTCTATTCTTTCTTAACAGAAGGCAGCCTTAATTTGGCTGAATGTAATGGTAATTTCTTTTTCTTTTAAGTAAGAGCTTTGTGTAAGAAATAGTTATTCAGTTCTTCTTTTGAAAAATGCCTCAGCCAAATTTTTAGAATAAAAGGAACATGATTCTTTCAGACATAGGCAGCAGAGGAATTCATTAAGGTGCTTCATTGTTTTAACAGTGAACCAAGAAGATGTACATTGACAGTGTTTATTTTCAAGATGATAGAAAGGAAAGGACGATGAAACATTTTCCTTTACTACTTTCTGTAACACAAATTTGTCATTTTGCCAGGCTTGCTAATATGAGATGGACAAAGCCTTTCTAGTGACATTTGGGATAAAAACTATTACCACACATGTGGTTGGTATCTGTTAAATCTCTACATTCAATATAAATGCTACATGTGTTCCTCCTCCTCTCTGGAAGATTCTAGGAGTGCCTGGCAAGAGGAGGCTGCTGACTGGAGTCCAGAACCTAGCTCATCAACTCTCTTAAGTCAAAACAATGCCTGAATGATGAGTCCCCAGACAGTTTTCAGGAATGTAGAACATTCGGTGAGTTTGCATATTGTACTAGCAGCCTCTTGTTTGCTTTGCGGGTTACGCCAAAGCCAAGAGCATCCTGGGGAGCCAGCAACTCTTGGGTCCTAACACAGCTCTTCAAGAAGTACTCTTCCATGTATTCACTCACAACTGCACATCATATTACCACTGTGTGAAGTACATTGTGCTGGGGGCTGGGGAAGACAAATGAGTTTAAACACACAAATCCTTGTTGTAGAGGAGAGTTTCATTTGTAGGGGAGACACCCATACTTACAAAAAGATAGAACGAAAGTAAAAGAAAAATCAATGACATGAGACACATTCATTTTTTCTTTCAACAAATTTTATCAATCATTGTCTGCCAGACATTTTGCTTTCCTGCTAAGGAGTTGAGACTTCATTCTGTGGGCACTGGAAGCCATTAAAATGTTTTAACAGGGACTAGTGTGTAAAGATTGTGCTTTGGAAGGGCATGTCTCTTGTAAAGAAGATTAGAGTCAAAGCAACCAAATAAAAGTTGTTTCAGTAATCAAGGCAAGAGACAATAAGTCTGAGGAGTAGAAGTAGAGAGAAGCCAACAAGATTAAGGAAGTACCATTTGAGAACATTGCCATTAATTAGATGCGAGAGGGGGGAAGGGGAGGGGAAACCCCTGCTGTAGGAACTTCACAGAAGGATATGAACCTATGTTTGCAGGAGATCTGGACATAGCACTGGGAGATAAAACTGGTATCTTAGTTCCAGTTAAGGCAAGAAATGAAGAGAGCTTAAGGATCTTAAGTTTAAGAATTTTAACTTCTTAAGTTTAAGAACTTTCGGTGAGAAACTTAGGAGAGTTTCCTTACTATACAATTAGGCAATGTTACCACAACAGCTCATGAGTCTTTAGTCAGTCAAGACATCAATTTAGTAGGTTTTGACCTGCATCATTTTTAATTTTTAAAGCAGCTTTGTTGAGGCATCATTTCCACACCATAACAATCACCTATTGTAAGTATACAATTCAGTGATTTTTAGTGAATTTACTTATCAATCCAGTATTACGACATTTCCAACACCCCAAAAACTTTCCTCCTGCCCATTTGCAGTTCATCTCTGCTTCCATTTTCAGCCATAGGCAACCACTGGTTTGCTTTCTGTTTCCTTAAGTGTGCCTTTTCTGCATATCTTATTTTTATTTTATTTTTTATTTTTATTTTTTGGTGCGATCTTGGCTTCCTGCAAACTCTGTTTCCCAGGTTCAGTCGATTCTCCTGCCTCAGCCTCCCAAGTAGCTGGGATTACAGGCATATGCCAGCACACGGGGCTATTTTTTGTATTTTTGGTAGTCAGGGGTTTCAGCATGTTGACCAGTCTGGTCTTGAACTCCTGACCTAAAGTGACCAACCTGCCTTGGCCTCCCAAAGTGCTGGATTACAGGCATGAGCCACAGCACCCAGTCCTTCTGGATATTTTATATAAATAGAATCACACAATATGCAGTCTTTTGTGTCTGGCTTCTTTCACTTCTTTCACTGGTGTTTTTGAGAAAAGGTCCATCCATGTTAACTGTGTATCAATAGGTTCTTTTCATTGCTGAATAGCCCGTTGTATGGATATGCTGCATTATGTTATCCAGCCACCAATTGACAGACATTTGGATTGTTTCCATTTTGAGGTTAATATAAACAATGCTGCTATGAACATTTGTGTATAAATCTTTGGGTATAAATATATGCCTATTTCTCTTGAATATATCCTTAGGAGTGGAATTGCTGTGTCATATGAAAAGCTTATATTTAACTTTTTAAGGAACTGCTAAATTATTTTCCAAGTGGCTGTACCATTTTACATTCCCACAAGCAATGTATGATTGTTTTAGTAGCTTCACACCCTCCAGTTGGTATTGTTAGTCTTTCTGATTATAGTTTTTCTAGTGGGTGTGTATGTAGTGCTATCTCATTGTAGTCCTAATTTCCCTCATGACTAATGGTTGAGCACATTTTCACGTGTTCATATACCGTTCATATATGGTCAAATCTTTTGTGCATTTTGTAATTGGGTTCTTAATCTGATTATTGAATTATGAGAGTCCCTGATATATTTCTTTATCAGATATGTTTTTTAAAAAACTGTAACAACATTAAATTTAACAGTTTAATTGGGCAAAGAATGATTTGCGAATTGGGCAGTTTCCTGAGCCAGAGTAGGCTCAGAGACTCCAGCACAGCCATGTGGTGGAAGAAGATTTAAGGACAGAGAAAGGAAAGTGACATACAGAAAACAGAAGCGAGGGACAGAAACAGCTGGATTGGTTGCAGCTCGGCCTTTGCCTTATTTGAACACAGTTTGAACAGTTGGTCACCTTTGATTGGCCAATACTCAGTGATTGGCACAAGCAGTGGCCACAGTCTGTATACAACTCCATTCAGACCATGATACACTGTAATACATAGCTCACGAGGTACAGGGAAACCTGCAAGCCAAACTTAAAATATGAAGGAGGCAGCTTTAGGCTAAATTTGATTTAACAGATATATGGTTAGCGAATATTTTCTTCTAGTCTGAGGCATATCTTTTCATTTTATTGATGACGTCTTTTGAAGCACAAAAATGTTTAATTTTGATGATGTTCAATTTATCAATTCTTTAAAGAAAATTTATCTAAAAAGCTTTCTGCCCAACTCAAGGTCATAAAGATTTACTCTTATGTTTTCTTCAAGAAGTTTTATAGTTTTCAGTTACATTTAGGTCTATAATTTATTTTGAGTTAAATGTTGTGTATGATATGAATAAGGATATAACTTCATTTTTTTTGCATATGGCTATGCAATTGTCCGGCAACCAATATTATTTTTTTTAAAAAAAGAGAAGACACCAGAAGGCATTGCACATTATTTTACAAATCTTACATATATTCCATGTGTTTTCTGAGTTGTGAGAAAGAAAAGGATTTGTTTTCTTGGTTTGCGTTTAGAACATCTTTAAAGCTTCTGCAATATGGCATTCAGAGTGTATGGTGCAAAGAGTTGGGAAGAAAGAAAAGGAGGAGGTAGGGAGCATTTGAGAGCTACAGTCATGAGAGAGGAAGCCCAGAGTCAAGTATTACATTGAGGACTATGACCAAGCATAGAGTGATGTGAGCTGGTGACAGTCCTATAAAGGGGGATTCGGGCTCTGGATAAAAGCCAGCCAAAAGGGAAAGAAATCTGTTAAAGTGCCGTGAAGATAAGCTGGGCACAGTTGCATGCGCCTGTAGTCCCAGCCACTTGGGAGGCTAACGCAGCAGAATTTCTTGAGCTCAGGAGTTCGGGACCAACTTGGGCAATGTAGTGAGACCCCTGCTGAGACCTCTACTGTATCATGAGAAATTAGAATACCAGGCCTATCCCTTTGTGCTGTCTTTCTTTCCCAACCCAAATAATCTTTATCAATATTTAATCCCTGTTAGTACTAGCACAGTCTTCACAAAGTTAGGCTAAGGTAATGGCACTCTCATGTAGGAACCGTAACTACTCCAATTATAATTTAAATTATTTTCTAAAAGTTAATGTCAAGCATGGAGGCCAAAAAAACAAAAACAAAAACAAAAAAACCCAGAAGTGCATGCAGGTGCAAAATCCCCATTTGACAACTATAGCAAAGACAGAAGTCTGTTATTACCTTGCTTTTTAACCTTGACAAGAGATAATTTCCCAGGCCTTGATTGCCTTACCTGTAAATTAAGAAATTTGGGCCAGTCTAACTTTCTTTTGCTACAGTAGAAGCATGACTGTTCTAGCCATTTCCACAGACATCTTCCATGTCAATTATATTCTCTAATACAAGTTAATGTCCAAGACCAATGGATAAATCCATCCACTGGACAGAAAAGTGTGATTATAAGAATAATGACCATCCATACATATCTATAAGAAATACACCTTTCCTCTTAAACTTTTAAATTCTCAAGCACATTAAGTATATTGTATTTTCTTTTGCAGTTAGTTTGTAACAGAATTTTTTTTTTTTTTTTTTTGTCTCAGGCAGGGTGCACTTAGTCATTTGTTTATTCAACAAATATTTATGGGCCATATATTACACCTAAAGTGCTGCCTCGGGTCCTGTAATGAGCACAAACACCTCAAAACGGTCATCTTTGATCTAATGAGAGAGAAAAAACAGGAACACAAATAAGTACTAGATAGCATGTGCCATCAACAGAGCAGGGTAGTCATAGATAATAGCTACTACAAAGCGTAAAGGATGGAAGAATCATTTCCAAATGTGATGAACAAGACCCAAGATGGCAGGATCTGAGAAAAGTCTTTTGCATCCGAGTAAGCACCTGCTCCCAAGAATGACGTAGACTACCTGAAGGTTAGATCAACCTGGCAGAAGAACAGCAACATTATTTGTGTCTGTATGACCCCATGAACCAAAACAGATCTAACTTTAGGTCCATAGCCTTTGACAGTGATCCTCAGAATGCTTCAGGGCGTTTTCTGTAAATGATCCTGCTTTTGGCACAGCATCTATTGCCTAGTATTTTCTTTTTCAGCTGTTAGTTTAGACTCAGAGCTACATCATAGAAGTACAGGAACTACACACAGAGGTTTAAAAATATTTACTGTAAATTGGAATAAAACTTAGGAAATAGATGATATTTTCATATGCCATTTTAAATATCACATTTCCTCCTTTTTTTAAAGCTGGCATAAATCATAACTTACTTGAATATCTTTAAAGAATAAGACATAGCTTTCTCCTAACTTATTTTTAGCCTGAAAAAACAATGTTTTTTTCTAAATCCAATTCTGAAAGGAGGTAGGGACAACTTGTAACAAGCATATGTATGAACTTATGTAAGTATTCACAGTGTATAGTAGGAAATAGTGCTATCGTGAGAGGCCAGGACTTGGAGTGAATGGCTAGAACTGCCATGAACTAATTGTGAAGCCTTGAATGAATTTCTTTATTTTACTAAACTTGAGTTTTCTCAGCCACAAAATCAAATTGAAATAAATGATTTGTAAATCCCCTTCTAGTTCTAATAATTTCTGTCTGTATTTATATTTTTATTTTGTATAATGGCAAATACCCAAGCTTTTATAAATTTATATTTACTCTGCAGTGCAAATTCTGAGAAAATTATCTTAAATGGAAGCAGATCAGCCTGGGAGGACAGCCTGCATAAATAGATATGTGAAATAATGTGTTTTTGCCTGGCAGAGCTGAAAACCGAAGTTCAGTGGCTCTGTTTTGGCCCTTGTATCAGCATCAGTATTAATCAAATGGTTGGATTAGCTCTAAATGCTTTTCAGATCAACCTAACTCATTTGCAAATGTGGAAATTTTGAGGAAGCAATTGCTTGGGATTTAGTCTGAGAATTGTAAATGGAATATGAGTTAATTGCTCAATAATACAAAAATAATTTATCTCACAATAATAGAGTGAAAAATCTAGGCAATTAAAAAGCAAACTGAACCCACAAGACACAAGAGTGACATTGAGTGGGAGACAAAGTTCTTTAACCCAGGACATTTTTCTGGGTGTCCTGAAACCATCCCACGGGCAGCTGTCTCCTCTGCCTACATGCAAGTCTGATCCTATTTGTAGGTTTCAAAAGAAGCAACACAAATGTTTCATCAATGTTTTTAGCCCTGGATAGGCCTGTGCTAAGAGATTATTTTACCATGAATCCTAGCTGAGAAAATGTTCCCAATTTAGAAGAGAGATTCTAGGACACAGTGCCTAAGGAAAACAGGTATCCCCACAGCAACTGCTTCTGAATATGGCACCAGATTCCTGAGGATTGGTTTGCTTTAAGTGACATCTAGAGCACCCCAAACTGAGAAGATCCATCACGGGACACTGCCCAAGCAGATGTGCTACTCAGGTTACTGAGTTTGTGCTGACCCAAAGGCAGGAAGGAAGGGGTGAGTCTTCAGGTTACTCTAGGACAAGGGCTGTGTTAGTCTGTTCTCACACTGCTATAAAGACCTACCTGACACTGGGTAACTTATAAAGAAAAGAGGTTTAATTGACTCACAGTTCCAGATGGCTGGGGAGGCCTCAGGAAACTTATAGTGGAAGGAGAAGAGACATGTCTTACATGGCAGCAGGTGAGAGAGAGAAGAGCAAGCAAGAGCAGGGAAAACTGCCTTGTAAAACCATCAGATCTCCTGAGAACTTACTATCATGAGAATAGCATGGGGGAAAGGGCCCCCACTATCCAATCATCTCCCTCCAGGTCTCTCTCTAGACACATGGGGATTGTGGGGATTATCATTTAAGATAAGATTTGAGTGGGGACACACCACACCATATCAAGGACCATTACCAGTTCTGATGGCAATGGGTCATCGTTATTTCCCCAAATCTACTGGTTGATGATTTGGTTTGGGGAGTGGGCAGCAAAGCCAAGAGTACACGTCATTCAGTGGAGAAGGTTGTAAAAGACAAGGCCCAGAGGAGTAAAGAGTTTTAGATATAAAGCAGAGATGAAGGATATGCTGGTGGACAGAACACGGGCTTTGAAGTCCATCAGACCCAGGTGTTCATCTTAACTCTTCCACTTTGTAACTGCCTGGCTCTGTGTTTCTGATTCTTCATCTGTAAATCAGAAATAATAACTCCCACCTCATAAGACTTTGCGAGGATGACATAATGTTTGCAAACTGTCTCAAACACAAACTGATTTTGAGAGATGAAACCAGCTGGGCTTCTGGGTCGGGTGGGGACTTGGAGAACTTTTCTGTCTAGCTAACGGATTGTAAACACACTAATCAGTGCTCTGTGTCTAGCTAAAGATTTGTAAATGCACCAATCAGCACTGTGTAAAAATGCACCAATCAGTTCTCTGTGTCTAGCTAAATGTTTGTAAATGTAAAATGGACCAATCAGTGCTCTGTAAAATGGGCCAATCAGGAGGATGTGGGAGGGGCCAAATAAGGGAATAAAAGCTGACTACCTGAGCCAGCAGCAGCAACCTGCTTGGGTCCCCCTCCATGCTGTGGAAGCTTTGTTCTTTTGCTCTTCACAATAAATCTTGCTGCTGCTAACTCTGGGTCCGCACTACCATTATGAGCTGTAACAGTCACTGCGAAGGTTTGCGGCTTCACTCCTCAAGTCAGCAAGACCACAAACCCACTGGGAGGAACAAACAACTCCAGACACACCAGCTTTAAGAGCTGCAACACTCACTGCAAAGGTCTGTGGCTTCACTCCTCAAGTCAAGCAGGACCACAAACCCACCAGAAGGAAGAAACTCCGGACACATCTGAACATTTGAAGGAACAAACTCTGGACACACCATCTTTAAGAACTGTAACACTCACTGCAAGGGTCCATGGCTTCATTCATGAAGTCAGCGAGACCAAGAACCCACCAGAAGGAACCAATTCCAGACACATTTTGGCGACCATGAAGGGACTATCGCCTATTGCCAAGTGGTGAGTACCATTGGATCCCTTTTACTTGCTATTCTGTCCTATTTTTCCTTAGAATTTGGGGTTTAAATACCGGGCACCTGTTGGTCAGTTAAAAGTGATTAGTGCAGTTGCTGGATTAAAGGTATTGGTGTCAGGTTTTCTGGGAAAGGGTTCTCTAACAACCCCTGACTCTTCAAAGTTGGGAGTGTTGGTTTACCTGGAATCAGCTTCTGCTTTTCTTGTACTTCCAGGCTGAGCTGAGGGTCGACAGAGGAAAGTCATTCAGCTTTGGGGTCCTGACGACAAGTTGGTTGATCCTGCAGCCATGAGCGGAACTCTCAAAGTCATGTCACCCAAGCGAGACTCACCCATCTATCCTAGCTATCCTGACCCTTGCCTCCTGGGTCCTAATGTCTGTCAGACAAACTTCCTCTCACTTCTCTTCTCTGAGGCTAGTCCCACTTCTAAAAGCCACTCCCTGTCTCTGTTGCTTTTCTAGTTTATCCTGTAAGAATGATTTCTAGTATAAACTTCAGGACTCTGCTACCTTCTTTAGGCACCCAGGCTCACCAATCAGAAAGACATAATTTTTGCCCAAAGCCCCATCATAGGGGGGACTATCTGGAATTTTAGGATCCCTCCTCAGACAAGCAGGACTAACAAAAGCTATTTCTGAAGCTAGGATATGGGGAGCCCCAGAAAGTGTATCCTTCCTAGTCATATAAGTGAGGACAAAAGGCATCACTCTTGCAACCCTGGAGATCCCTTCCCTCCCTCACGATGGGGACCAATTTGCACCTGTAGTCACAGCTACTTGGGAAGCTAACGCAGGAGAATTTCTTGATCTCAGGAGTTCGAGACCAACTTGGGCAATGTAGTGAGACCCCCACTCCATTTTTGGGGTATAACATCCTTATGGGACATGCGTAAAGTCCCAATACTAACAGGAGAGTGCTTAGGACTCTAGTAGGTTTTCGAGAATGCATTGGTAAGGGCCACTAAATCTGATTTTTCTCAGTCCTCCTTGTGGTTTAGGAGGACAGGCAAGGGTGCAGGTTTTTGAGAATGTGTCAGTAAGGGTCACTAAATCCGACATTCCTTGGCCCTCCTTGTGGTCTAGGAGGAAAACTAGTGTTTCTGCTGCTGCATCAGTGAGCACAACTATTCAGATCAGCAGAGTCCACGGACCATTGCGGGTTCTTGGACAAGAGGTGTTTCTGCTGCTGCGTCATTGAGCACCACTATTCTGATCAGCAGGGTCCAGGGACCGTTGTGGGTTCTTGGGCAGGGGGAGAAACAAACAAACCAAGACTGTGGGTGGTTTTGTCTTTCAGATGGGAAACACTCAGGCATCAACAGGCTCACCCTTGAAATGCATCCTAAACGATTGGTACCAATTTGACTTGCAAACCCTGAAGAAGAGGTGGGTCATTTTTTTTCTGCACTATGGCCTGGCCCCAATATTCTCTCTCCGGTGGGGAAAAATGGCCACCTGAGGGAAGTATAAATTATAATAGTATCCTGCAGCTTGACCTTTTCTGTAAGAGGGAAGGAAATGGAGTCAAGTACCTTATGTCCAAGTCTTCTTTCCACTGAAGGAGAATACACAACAATGCAAAGCTTGCAATTTACATCCCACAGGAGGACCTCTCAGCTTACTCCCATATCCTAGCCTCCCTATAGCTCCCCTTCCCATTAATGATAAGCCTCCTCTAGTTTCCCCTACCAACAAGGAAATATGCAAAGACCTCTCCAAAGGACCACAAAAATCCCCGGGCTATCGGTTATGTCCACTTCAAGCTGTAGGGGGAGGGGAATTTGGCCCAACCCAGGTACATGGCCCCTTCTCCCTCTCTGATTTAAAGCAGATCAAGGCAGACCTGGGGAAGTTTTCAGATGATCCTGATAGGTACATAGGTGTCCTACAGGATCAAGGGCAAACCTTTGCTCTCACTTGGAGAGATGTCATGCTATTGTTAGATCAAACCCTGGCCTTTAATGAAAAGAATGTGGCTTTAGCTGTAGCCCAAGAGTTTGGAGATACCTGGTATCTTTGTCAAGTAAATGACAGAATGACAGCTGAAGAAAGGGACAAATTCCCTACCAGTCAGCAAGCTGTCCCCAGTATGGATCCCCACTGGGACCTCGACTCAGATCATGGGAACTGGAGTCATAAACATTTGTTGACCTGTGTTCTAGAAGGACTAAGAAGAATTAGGAAAAAGCCCATAAATTATTCAATTATGTCCACCATAACTCAGGGAAAGGAAGAAAATCCTTCTGCGTTCCTCGAGTGGCTATGGGAGACCTTAAGAAAATATACTCCCCTGTCACCTGACTCACTAGAGGATCAATGGATCCTAAAAGATAGGTTTATTACCCAATCAGCTGCAGATATCAGGAGAAAGCTCCAAAAGTGAACCCTGGGCCCTGAACAAACTCTGGAGGCATTATTAAACCTGGCAACCTTGGTGTTCTATAATAGGGACCAAGAGGAACAGGCCCAAAAGGAAAAGCAAGATCAGAGAAAGGCCACAACCCTAGTCATAGCCTTCAGACAAACCAACGTTGGTGGTTCAGAGATGACAGAAAATGGAGCAGGCCGATCACCCGGTAGGGCTTGTTATCAGTGCAGTTTACAAAGACACTTAGAAAAGATTGTCCAATGAGAAACAAACCGCCCTCTCTTCCATGTCTGCTATGCCAAGGCAATCACTGGAAGGTATGCTGCCACAGAGTGCAATGGTTCTCTGGGGCAGAAACCGCCAACCAAATGATCCAACAACAGGACTGAGGGTGCCCAGGGCAAGTGCCAGCTCATGTCATCACCCTCACTGAGCCCTGGGTATGTATAACCTTTGAAGGCCAGGAAATTGAGTTCCTCCTGGACACTGGCATGGCCTTCTCAGTGTTAATGTCCTGTCCTGGATGACTGTCCTCAAGGTCCATTACCATCTGAGGAATCCTGAGACAGCCTGTAACCAGGTATTTCTCCTACCTCCTCAGGAGAGGAGTAATTGGGAGACTTTGCTCTTTTCACATGCCTTTCTCGTTATGGCTGAAAGCCCCACACCCTTATTAGGGAGGGCTATATTAGCCAAAGCTGGAACTATTATCTACATGAATACGGGGAACAAGGTACCCATTTGTTGTACTCTGCTTGAGGAGGAAATTAAACCTGAAGTCTGGGCATTGGAAGGAACAAACTCAACCTCCAGTTTTAAGCCTTCCCACAGGACAAAACTTCTCTTTATATGTCACAGAGAGAGCAGAGATAGCTCTTGGAGTCCTTACTTAGACTCACGGGACAACTCCACAACCAGTGGCATACCTAAGTAAGGAAACTGATGTAGTAGCAAAAGGCTGGCCTCACGGTTTAAAGGTAGTAGTGGTGGTGGCCATCTTAGTGTCAGAGGCTATCCAAATAATATAAGGAAAGGATCTCACTGTCTGGACTACTCATGATGTAAATGTCACACTAGGTGCCAAAGGAAGTTTATGGCTATCAGACAACTGCCTACTTAGATACCAGGAGCTACTCCTTGAGGGACCGGTGCTTCAAATACGTATGTGCATGGCCCTCAACCCTGCCACTTTTGTCCTAGAGGATGGGGAACCAATCGAGAGTGACTGCCAACAAATTAGAGTTCAGACTTATGCCGCCTGAGATGATCTCTTAGAATTTCCCTTAGCTAATCCTGACCTTCACCTATATGCTGATGGAGGTTCATACGTGGAGAGTGGGATGCGAAGGGCAGGTTACACCATAGTTAGTGATGTAACTGGACTTGAAAGTAAGCCTCATCCCCAGGGACCAGTGCCCAGTTAGCAGAACTAGTGACACTTACCTGAGCCTTAGAACTGGGAAAGGGAAGAAGAATAAATGTGTATACAGATAGCAGGTATGCTTATCTAATCCTACATGCCCATGCTGCAATATGGAAAGAAAGGGAGTTCCTAACCTCTGGGGACACCCCGTTAATACCAGAAGGAAATCATGGAGTTATTGCACGTGGTGCAAAAACCCAAGGAGGTGGCAGTCTTACACTGCTGAAGCCATCAAGAAGGGGAAGGAGAGGGGAGAACAGCAGCATAAGCAGCTGGCAGAGGCAGGGAAAGACCAGCAGAAAGGGAAGAGAGACAGAGACAAAAAGTCAGAGAGAGAGAGAGAGAAGTAGTAAAGAAAAAACAGTGTGCCCTATTCCTTTAAAAGCCAGGGTAAATTTAAAACCTATAATTAATAATTGAAGGTCTTCTCTGTAACCATATAACACTCCAATATCACCTTGTTGTCAGTGTAAACAAGGGCATAGCCCAAAAGCACTGAGGCCACTGACAACCCATAGCCTTCCTATCAAAAATCCTTGACCCAGCAGGTTTCCTAACAAGAGATCTAAATCCAAAGGTCTGACAAGACATAGGAGGAACTCCCTTCAGGATAGGATGATAGATGTTTCCTCCCAGGCAATTAAGGGAAAAAGACACAATGGGTATCAGTAAGTGATAAGGAAACTCTTGTAGAAGCAGAGTTAGGAAAATTGCCTAATAATTGGTCTGCTCAAACGTGCAAGCTGTTTGCATTCAGCCAAATCTTAAAGTACTTACAGAATCAGGAAGGAGCCACCTATACCAATTTTAAGTTAATATGGACTGAACAAGGTCTTATTAATAGCAAAGAATAATTGAAATCCCAAACTTACAATGTTTTCAACAAAAGTAAAGTTTGCTAAAAGTTAACAGTGTAACATATATTATCCTAACTTCTAATCTTATGGAAATTAGACCCTATCAGTGCCCCTCAAAGCTCAAATGCATCAGCACAGGGTCATACAGCTAATACCTCTACTTACAGGGTTAGAAATGGCCACTGCTACAGGAACCCAAGTAGCCAGTTTATCTACTACATTATCCTACTACCACACACTCTCAAAGGATTTCTCAGACAGTTTGCAAGAAATAACGAAATCTATTCTTACTCTAAATCCCAAATAGACTCTTCGGCAGCAGTGACTCTCCAAAACTGCCAAGGTCTAGACCTCCTCACTGCTGAGAAGAGAGGATTCTGCACCTTCTTAGGCAAAGAGTGTTGTTTTTACACTAACCAGTCAGGGATAGTATGAGATGCCACCCAGCAGCATTTACAGGAATAGGCTTCTGAAATCAGACAATACCTTTCAAACTCTTATACCAACCTCTGGAGTTGGACAACATGGCTTCTCCCCTTTCTAGGTCCTGTGACAGCCATCTTGCTATTACTCACCTTCAGACCCTGTATTTTTAACCTCCTTGTCAAATTTGTTTCCTCTAGAGTCGAGGCCATCAAGCTACAGATGGTCTTACAAATGGAACCCCAAATGAGCTCAGCTAACAACTTCTACTAAGGACCCCTAGACTGACCCACTGGCTCTTTCACTGGCCTAAAGAGTTCCCCTCTGGAGGACACTACAACTGCAAGGCCCTTTCTTTGCCCTTATCCAGCAGGAAGTAGCTAGAGTGGTCATCACCCAGTTCCCAAAAAGAGTTGGGGTGTCCTGTTTAAAGAGGGGATTGAGAGGTGAAGCCAGCTGGGCTTCTGGGTCTGGTGGGGACTTGAGAACTTGGAGAACTTAGCTAAAGGATTGTAAACATACCAATCAGTGCTCTGTGTCTAGCTAAAGGTTTGTAAACGCACCAACCAGCACCTGTAAAAATGCACAAATCAGCACTCTGTCTAGCTAAAGATTTGTAAAGGCACTGATCAGCACTCTGTAAAAATGAACCAATCAGGGCTCTGTGTCTAGCTAAAGGTTTGTAAATGCACCAGTCAGCACTCTGTAAAAACAGACCAATCAGCACTCTGTAAAATGGACCAATCAGCACTCTGTAAAATGGACCAATCAGCAGGATGTGGACGGGGCCAAATAAGGGAATAAAAGCTGGCCACCTGAACCAGCAGCGGCAACCTGCTCAGGTCCCCTTCCATGCTGTGGAAACTTTGTTCTTTCGCTCTTCATAATAATTCTTGCTGCTGCTCACTCTTTGTGTCTGTACTACCTTTATGAGCTGTAACAGTCACTGTGAAGGTCTACGGCTTCCGTCCTGAAGTCAGCAAGACCATGAACCCACCAAGAGGAACAAACAACTCTGGATGTGCCATCTTTAAGAGCTGTAACACTCACTGTGAAGGTCTGCGACTTCACTCCTGAAGTCAAGCAAGACCATACACCCACCAGAAGGGAGAGACTCCAGACACATCTGAACATCTGAAGGAACAAACTCCAGACACACCATCTTTAAGAACTGTAACACTCACCGCAAGGTTCTGTGGCTTCATTCTTGAAGTCAGCAAGACCAAGAACCCACTGGAAGGAGCAAATTCTGGACACACTTTCAAAAAAAAGTTCTTTTCCACTCTTCACTGCCTCCAGCAACTTTATGGGCTGAATTGTGTCTTCGTACTCACAATTTGTATGTTGAAGTCCTAACCGCCAGTATTTCAGAATGTGACTATATTTGGAGATTGGGTCTCTAAGTTAAAACTAGATCATTAGAATAAGCCCAATTCCAATATGACAGGTGTCCTTATAAGGAGAGATTACAGCACAAACACACAGAGAGAAGACCAAGTGAAGACACAGGGGGAAGATGGTCATCTGCAAGCCAAGGAGAGAGACCTCAGCAGAAAGCAACCCTGCTGACACCTTCATCTTGGACACATAGCTTTCAGAATTTTGAGTAAATAAATGTCGTTTTTTAAGCCAGTCAGTCTGTGGCACTTTGTTATGGCAGCTCTAGAAGACTAACAAGGGCACCAAATCCTATTCCACCTCTAGCTGAAGGGCATATGGCAAAATCTGGCCACTACAAGGAGAGAAATCTAACATTCAGTAGCAGCTGTAGCTGGAAGATAACTTATTTTTAGGGAAATCTAAGCTCATGACAAACTATTTGGTGTGTACTATGTGAAGAAAAACCAAATATTGTGAATGCAAAGTTAGTCTACAGGATCCTAGCAAGATGTAAATCACTAATAAAACATAAATTTTCCTTATGAATAAGATAAAATAAAAATTTTAGCAGTAGGTGTGGTTAAACCATTTATACATAAAACCAAATATTATTAGAATTACATGCTGAAGAGGCTAACGTACTTAGTTACTGTCACTATTATCATAATATTGAATAATAGTGATAAGAAAAATCTTAAATTAAAAATCTGAGTGTGTTGGTTTAATACGGTGCTTCAACTTGAACACTATGTAGACATGATTAGTTAACTAGGGGCCTTTTTCTCCAAGTCTAACTCATTGAAAACTCTCATTAACCTTACTGACTGCTTCCTGGAAGGAAGGCAGGTGAATAGGACACATGGGGAATGGCTTTCGAAGAACTGTCTTCCCACCAAAGACACTTCAGTGTTAGATAATCAAATGCCTTAAAATGCTTTTCTAAGGCTCCAAAGAACTATTAATGAGCTCTGGAGGTCTGTGTGCTCTCTTGCTGATTTGGCTGAGTAGATATTGTTATAAAAACTGAAGCCCATTTTGTGGTTGTAAAGTAAGACTGGAATGTAAATTCACTTATCAATGAACACAGATTGTCTTCAAAAGAATGTCACTACCATTGCCTCTAGCCTGAATTTAGGAGAACATGAATCATTGAGATTGAACAGACATTAATAGTTTGCTATATTTGCTTCAAAAAGAAGGAATAAGGAAGAATAGAAAGAAGGGAAGAGCAGGGAGAAGAAAGGAAGAAAGGAAGGAAGGAAGGAAGGAAGGAAGGAAGGAAGGAAAGAAGGAAGGAAGGAAGGAAGGAAGGAAAGAAAGAAAGAAAGAAGAAAGAAAGGAAGAAAGAAAGAAAGAAAGAAAGAAGGAAAGAAAGAAAGAAAGAAAGAAAGAAAGAAAGAAAGAAAGAAAGAAAGAAAGAAAGAAAGAAAGAAAGAAAGAAAGAAAGAAA
>NC_045438.1:49166965-49244175 GCF_002776525.5 Piliocolobus tephrosceles
AAAGAAAGAAAGAAAGAAAGAAAGAAAGAAAGAAAGAAAGAAAGAAAAGGAAGGAAGGAAAGAAGGAAAGGACAGGAAAAGAAAAGAAGAGAAGAAAAGAAAGGCAACTTCCTGCTTCGGTTTCAATATGTAAAGTGCTTGGGAGTCATCACTCCCATTCTCACAAGAGAAAAGCTGAACAAACGGAAAATCAATGACTTTTCTTAGATCTGTCAGAGAACTGAGGTCACAAGGCAAGCTACCTCCACAAAACTAGAAAGACAAACAAATAAAATCACAGCCAAGTTCAGTTTACCAGGAGGGAACAGAAGCTGGTCAGTAACTAACGGAAATATTAAATGGTAATTTTGACAAATTCCAGGAGGCTGAGTGTTGTCTAGCTTAAGAGTTAAAAACTCCTGGGGTTCCAATCTTAGTGAAGCCCCCCACTCTTTTGGGTTTTACCTCCAGGAATCGCACCATGCTCTCTGGTGAAGATCAGAGAAAAATCCCTTCCTGTTTCAGGAAGAAGGGGAAAGTAATCTTTTTGAAATATGTCCCTATTAAAAGTAGCCATTTTGAAATACACACAGAGTATTCACCAAAGTAGTTCTTTGAAACAACTTTACTATAGCCTTATCTGACCTGAGGAAATGACAATTAGACAAGTCTAGCCTCCACCTTCACCTCCACCTCCCAGCTTTCTTGTATCACAAAGGAGAGAGAAAAAATGGCTAAGCAAGACTTCTGACGATCAAACCCAGGGATTCAGGCTCACTAAAATATTGAGATTTAATCATTATAGAACACTTCCCTGCCCCAGCATCTTAACACCACATCCACAGGACTCTATTATGGACAGTGGATTACAACTGAGAAAACTGTGAGACACAGACTCTGTTTAAGGAGTTCATAGGAAATCCAAAGACAACAGAGGAAAGAAATAAACAAGGGAACTAGAGGAAACAGAAGCCTCTGGCACCCATAGCCACAGCAAACATTAAACATGGTCAGCTCCTAGCCAGACTAACATAGAACCTCACAATAAAAGCCTAGTTATCTCAGTTCCTATTACCCAGTATGTTATAGCTGCCTTTCATTAAAAAATTACAAGTCATGATAGATGGTAAGAAAAAAACATAATCTGAAAAGAAAAGGCAAGCATGAGAATCAGACTCAGATATGACATAGATTTTGAAATATCAAATAGAGAATTTAAATATAACTAATATGTGAAGGTCTCTAATGCAAAAAAGTAGGCAACCTGCAAGAACAGCTAGATGGATAATGCAAGCAGAGAGAAGGAAATTCTTTCTATGAGGCCAATATTACCCAAATGCCAAAGCCAGGTAAATGATTACAAGAAAGAAAAAAAACTGAGATATAGAAATCCTCAACAAAATGTTAGCAACTGAATCCAACATATACCTAAATGTTAAATGCAAAAGCTATAAAACTTTTAGATGATAACAGGAGAAAATCTAGAGGACCTTGGATTTGGTGATGGATTTTTAGGTAAAACATCGAAAGTACAATGCATAGAAGAAAAAATTGGTAAGTTGGATCTTACTAAAATTAAAAACTTCTACATTGTGAAAAGCGCTGTCATGAGGATGAGAAAACAAGTCACGGACTGGAAATAAAAGTTAGCAAAACACATATTTGATAAAGGACTTGTATCCAAAATATACAAAAAATTTCTTAAAACTTAATAAGAAGAAAACAAACAACCCAATTTAAAAATGGGCAAAACATTTGAACAGACATCTCACCGAAGAAGACATACAGATAGAAAATAAGCATGTGAAAAGATGTTCACAAGATTTTAATAAGAAAATTACAAATTAAAATGAGATGTTACTACATGCTTATTAAAATGGCTAAAATCTGAAACACTGACAACATCAAATGCTGGCAAGGATATAGAGCAGCAGGAATTCTCATTCATTGCCACTGGGATTGTATAAAGACATGATCACTTTGGATGACAGTTCAGCAGTTTCTACAAAGCCAAACATAGTCTCTCCATACAATCCAGCAATCTTCTAGATATTTACACAATTTAGCTAAAACCTTATGGCCACACAAAAATTTCACAGATATGTGTATAGGAGCTTACTAATAATTGCCAAAAACTGTAAACAGTAAAGATGTTCTTCAAAAGACAAATGGATAAGCAAACTGTGGTATAACTGGACAAAGCAACATCATTTAATAATAAAAAGAAACAAGCTATCAAGCCACAAAAAGACATGGAGGAAACTTAAATGCATATTGCTAAGGGAAGCCAGTCTGAAAGAAGGCTCCATATAGTATAAGCCTGACTATATGACATATAGACAAGGCCAAATTATAAAGACAGTAAAAAGTTTAGTGGTCATCATGGGTTCAGAGAATGGGTGAAAGGGATAAATAGGTGAAACTCTGGGGTTTTTAGGTCAATGAAACTATTCTGTATGATATTGTAATGGTGAATACATGACATTATTTGTGAAAAGCCATAGGCTGTACAATACAAAAAGTATGCCTTAATGTAAACTATGGATTTTAGTTAATAATAATGTATCAATATCAGTTCATTAATTATAACAAATGTACCACAGTAATGCAAGATGTTACTAATATGGAAACCTGTGAGGAGGATGGTGTCATATGGGAACTATCTGTTCTATCTGCTCAAATTTTGCTATAAATCTAAAACTGTTCTAAAATGGAAAACATATCCAAATAAGAAGGAAAAAAGAAGGAAGGAGGGAAGGAGGAAGAGAGAGAAAAGAAGGGAGAAAAGGTAGAGAGGGAGAAACAAGCATTACAGATACAAAGGAAGTTCCCAAAGTCCATCCCTTCTTCTTCTCTTCCCCCCAAGAGGGATATTGTCCCTAAAATGTCCTAAAATGGGGATATTTTTCCATGTATTATTTTACATGTATTATTTACATATTTTACATGTTTTCCATGTATTATTTTACACACACATCTTTACAAACAATAGATCACATTATTTTGGTAATGCCCATTTCCTACTTTATGTTTTTTTGCTAATGACTTACTACTTGCTGTTTATTTTAGACTATGGAAATGATGTTAGACAATTTTATATATATGACATATTGAACATATTCATTATTTCCAACTACATTAAAAATAATTTACATGCAAAATGAAATCAATTAATTTTAGGTGAGCAATCTGATGAGTTTTGATAAATGTATGCAGTGGTATGACAATCACAATAATCTTGACATAGAACATATCCATTGACCCTAAAAATCCCCTTGCAACCTCTTTACAGTCATCTCCCTCCACCATCACCTAGCTTTTGGCAATCAGTGACATACTTTCTGTAATTATATTAAACAATTTTGTTTTTTGCATTAAATTGGAATTTGTCATTTGACATTGGCACACATTCTTAAATAAATGTGGTTGTTATATGTCATTTTTAATATGCATTTCTCACTTTATGTTTTTTTGCTATTGACTTATTACTTGCCATTCATTTTAGACCATGGGAATGATGTTAGACAAATGGCAGATTAGAGAAATTTTCTTATTTGAGTTCAAAATGGGTCGTAAGGCAGCAGAGACAACTCGCAACATCAACAATGCCTTTGGCCCAGGAACTGCTAATGAATTTCCAGTACAGTGGTGATTCAAAAAGTTTTGCAGAGAAGACGAGAGCCTTGAAGATGAGGAGCATAATGGCTGGCCATCGGAAGTTGACAATGATCAGTTGAAAGCAATCATTGAAGCTGATCCTCTTACAACTACATGAGAAGTTGCCAATGAACTCAATGTTGACCATTTATGGTCGTTCACCATTTGAAGAAAATTGAAAAGGTGAAAAAGCTTAATAAGCAGGTGCCTCATGGGCTGATGGAAAATTTTAAAAATTGTCATTTTGAAGCATTATCTTTTTTTCTACACAAGAACACTGAACCATTTCTCAATCAAATTGTGACATGCAATGTAAAGCGGATTTTGTATGACAACCAGTGATGACCAGCTCAGTGGATGAACTGAGAAGTTCCAAAGCACTTCCCAAAGCCAATCTTGCACCAAAAAAAGGTCATGGTCACTGTTTGGTGGTCTGCTGCTGATCTGATCCACTACAGCTTTCTGAATCCCAGTGAAATGATTACATTGGAGAAGTATACTCAGCAAATTGATGAGATGCACCAAAAAGGGCAATGCCTGCAGGTCACATTGGTCAACAGAGAGGACCTGATCCTTCTCCACAACAACACCTGACTGCACATTGCACAACCTATGCTTCAAAAGTTGAATGAATTGGACTACAAAGTTTTGCCTCATCTGCCATATTCACCTGACTTCTCACCAACCAACTACGACTTCTTCAAGCATCTTGACCACTTTTTGCAAGGAAAATGCTTCTACAACCAACAGGATGCAAAAAATGCTTTCCAAGAGTCTGTCAAATCCTGAAGCAAGGATTTTTGTGCTACAGGAATAAAAAAACTTATTTATTGTTGGCAAAAATGTGTTGATTGTAACTGTTCTTATTTTGATTAATAAAGATGTGTTTGAGCCTGGCTATAATGATTTAAAACTCATGGTCTGAAACCACAATTATTTTTGCACCAACCTAGTTTTGCCTTTTTCAGAATTTTATGTAAGTGGAATTACACAGTCTATAGGCATTTATTTCTACTTTCTTTTACCTAGCATAATACTTAAGACACTTGTCATTTGTCTGTATCAGTAGTTTATTTCTTTTTGTTTCTGAGTGGTACATCTTTGTACTGGTCCTCCACAAGTTATTTATTCCTTTACCTGTTGATGGACATTTGGCTTCTGTCCAGTTATGGGCTATTAAGAGTAAAGCTGCTATGAAGATTATGTACAAGCCTTTTTATGGGCACATGCTTTCATTTCTCTTAGGCAATACCTAAGATTGAAATGGCAGCATGGAAGAACAGGTTTATTATTATTATTATTATTTGATGGTGTTTTTCTCTTGTTTCCCAGGCTAGAATGCAATGGCATGATCTTGGCTCACTGCAACCTCCCCCTCCTGGGTTCAAGCGATTCTTCTGCCTCAGCCTCCCTAGTAGCTGGGATTACAGGCCTGTGCCACCATGCCCAGTATTTTTAGTAGTGATGGGGTTTCACCATGTTGGTCAGGCTGGTCTCGAATTCCTGACCTCCGGTGATCCACCCACCTCAGCCTCCCAAATTGCTGGGATTACATGCATGAGCCACCATGCCTGGCCAGTTTTATGTTTTTTTAAAAACTGACAGTTTTCCAGTGGTGTTCCAGGTTATGTTCCCACAGTGTATGATAATTCCAAGTGCTCTGCTTCCTCACCAACACTAGGTGTGATTGGCCTTTTTAATTAGAACCATTTTTATGGGTGTGTAGTGACAGCTCATTGTGGTTTTGGTTTACGTTTCCTTTATAAACAGCAATGTTGAGCATCTATCTTATGTGCTTATTTTCCTTCTCTATGTCTTCTTTGATTAAGTTTCTGTTTAACTCTTTTGCCCATTTTTATTTGGGTTGTTTGTCTTATTATTGAGTTGTGTGGGTTATTTATATATTTCGGATACAAATTCTGTATCTGAAATATTTGAAATTATTTTCTTAGTCTGTGGCTTTACTTTTTATTTCCTTAAATTTCTTTTGAGTACCAAGAGTTTTTAATTTTGATGAAATCCAATTTTTTTATTTTATACTTTGTACTTTTGTGTCCTAATTATAAAAAAAAAATTTTTTTTTAACAACTGATGTTTATTTCCATTTTGGAAACAACCTTATTTCCATTTTGCTTAGAAGCCTGCAGAAAATGGCTTAAGACCACTCAGTGGTTTTTCCTACCCATTCAGTGGCCCAAGCAGTAGGAGCTGTGGACCAGTCTTCCATGGCAGGTTGAGTGCTTCAGTCTTCAGTAGGGACCTGCTGAACAGACACAGGGGGCACCTGTGACCTGCACACCTTCAGAGCAGGCTGCAACCTCAGGCTGAGTAGCAGTGCACTCAGGAGCCAGGGCAGTCCCTTCACCCTGAAATTCTTCCTTAGCTTCAGCATTTTTAGCAGCAGCATGCTCTTTCTTTTCAATCTCTGTGGGATCTCTGTAGATGTAGAGATCAGGCATGACCTCCTATGGGTGTTCACAGAAGATGGTGCCACACATGTGCAGAACTTCCCAGGCTGGCATCTACCACATCAAACCCACCAAATGAGCACCCTTGTTGTTGCAGGGCAACAACAAGGCAGCCCCCAGAATTACAGCAATTTCCACAGCACAGAGGAGAATCTGTGTGACCCAAAGCAATGGTGGGCAGGTTAGCATAAGCATCTTTGTGAGAGCCTGGTGGTCAGCCCTGGGATCAGTAATTGCCAAAAGCCATGGCTCCCAGAAGGCTGCCTTGATCTGGTTAGTGAAAGTTTCAAGAGTGAAACAGCCAGCAATAAGAGTGACTCCAGTGGCAGCAGCAAACTTCAGCACAGCCCACTGAGGGCGTAACACTGACATTAGCAGGGTTTTCAAGGGCAACCATGGCGCGAGCTGCCAGAAGAAGCTTCTCCCAGGTCCTCTTCAGATTTAGGAAGCAGATTCTGTCACTTTTCCTTTTATAGGTGTACTGTTCCATTTGGAAGTCAAGGTTGATGTCACCTAATTGGGTCCATGCTGCAAGAAACTTGAAGATATTCTCCTTCTTCATTTGCAGGATATCAAGGGCTTCAGACATTGTGAAAGTTTCCCTTTAAGTTACAATGGAATCCAGAACAATGCCATATGGGCCCTCCTCTGGGTAGTCCAGAAAGTCTAATTATGAAAACTTTATCTGACTTGTGACTGCTTGTATTTTCTCTTATGTCTTCTAGAAGTTTTATGCTGTTGACTCTTACCTTAAGGTCTTTATCTATTTTGAATCAATTTTTCTTTATGGAGTGAGGTAAGAAGCAAGGGTAACTTTTTAGCATATAAATATCCAATTGTTCCAGCACCAATTGTTGAAACAATTATCCTTTCCCCCATTTAATTCCCTTGGTATCTTTGTCAAGAATCAATTGACAACGATTGCTAACAGATTTCCAGAAAGACGTGAGAAGCACAGTAGCCTACTAAGCATAACAATCGTTTTACTAAAAAAGAAGTTAAAGAAAATAGTTTTTTTTAAGTTTCTGCGCATTGTTCTGAAGGCATACAGCAAAACGAAGAAAAATTTATTCCAGAAAATTTACTAAATTCTTGGTAACAGCATAGTCTGTGTAGATAAAAGAAAAGCTTTAGCCAACTTAAATTTAAAGGAGTTTAATTGAGCAATGAACGATTCTCAAATTGGGCAGCCCCCAGAATTACAGCAAATTCACAGAGACTCCAGTGCAGTCATGTAGTGGAAGAAGATTTATAGACAAAAAGGGGGAAATAATGTACAGAAATTGGAAGCGAGGTACAGACCAGCTGGGTTGGTTCCAAGTTGGCATTTGCCTTATTTGAACACAGCTTGAACACTCAGCAGTGTATAAATGGTCAAAGTACAGCCACTGGGATTGGCCAAGACTCAGCTATTGTTTCAGGTGCATTCTTCTAAGTTAGGTTTTCTATCTTGTCTGCCTATTAAACTAGGTTGTAGTTTGTTCACAAGGACTCAAATACAGAAGTACAGAGTCCTTCTCAGGCCATATTTAATTCCCTTTAATAGTGTCCTCTGAACCTTGACTGCTTCCTCCCTCCCCACCTCCAAACTCTGTCTTATAGAAACACTGCTCTGGGGGCTCAACTTCAGGCAGTGAAGCTCAAGAATATGATACAGGGATCCCTCTCCCTCCTGTGTCCCAGAATACGGCTACAGCTTCACTCTGGAAATACAGGCTGCTGATGTTTCTTACTTCCCTTATGATGAGAAGCTTTGTTCTTATTATACATGACCTCCTGCAGAAACCCTTCCATATAGAAGTTCCTATCATACATAGCCCAATGGGCTGAGGCTCCTATCCTAGACCCTACTCATAGGGTGGAAATTCAGCACCAGCAGCCTGAGACTACTGGGGCCCCAGGTCCCTCCCCTGTCATTCCAGGGCAGACATTCCACAAGGAGAAGGCAAGCTGAGAAGGCTGGAGGTTATCATTCTCCTTCCCTCCAGCATCCAATAGAGCAAGGATGTCACCAGGATAAGGAGGCTATTATCTGCACCCAAGCTCCCTTGCAGTCTGCAGTGTTCCTGCCCTAGGAGAGCAGTAGACTTATTAAGGACAAAGCTCTGTAGCCCTGCCCAAGGGAACTGACATTAGGAAAATGGTATAGAGAATTTCATGCCTAAGGGTGTTATAGAAACAATGGAGATCTTAAATCAAGGTGGACAGCAATTAAGAGGGTGCTTAGATCCAGCAATCCCACTTCTAAGTATATAGCCAAAGGAATTGAAATCGGCATGTCAAAGAGACATTTGCACTCTCATGTGCATTGCAGCATTAGTCACAATAGCCAAAACATGGAATCAACCTAAGTGTCCATCAGTGGAGGAATGGAGAAAAACAAGGTACAAGTACACAATGAAATACTATTCAGCCTTCCAAAAGAAGGAAATTCTGTTATTCGTGACAACGTGGATGAATCTAGAGGACATTATGCCAAGAGAAATAAACTATGCACAGAAAGACAAATATTGTATGATCTCACTTATATGTGAAATCTAAAAAAGTTTAACTCAAGAAGTAGAGAATAAAATGAGGTTCCAGAAGATGAGGTTGCAGGAGAGTTGAGAGGAAAAGGGAAAATGTCTGTTAAAAAGTGCAAAGTGTCAATTTGTTGATGAAGAGTCAAACTCTAAAACATTCGAAGAGGTTAATGTTGAGCCAAATATGAGTGACCATGGCCCATTACACAGCCCTCAGGAGGTCCTGAGAACATGTATCCAAGATAGTCGGGGCACAGCTTAGTTTTATACATTTTAGGGAGGCATGAGACATCAATCAAATACATTTAAGAAATACATTGATTTGGTCCAGAAAGGCAGGACATCTTGAAGCGTGGCTTCCAGACTATAGGTAAATTTAAAAATTTTCTGGTTGACAATTTGTTGAGTTTGTCTATGGACTGATTAAAGAAAAACTTCAGCCGAATTCAATTTAAAGGAGTTTAATTGTGCAATAAACATATTAAACTCCTTTAAATTGAATTTGGCTGAAGTTTTACTTTTATCAGATGGTGTCAGAAGCAAGATCTGAAGTGGAGCTTCTAGAGACCCCCAGGAGTGCTGAGTGAATATGCAAGCTACCTGAAGGACCCACTTGTGTCCACTGATGTCTTGGAGCAGCTGGGGATCATGGGTAAGCTCCCTCTTGGATTTCAGAGCTCTGGGGATTTGTGTTTTGAGCTCTCTGAGTTTCTTTGAGCAAGTTTCTCATCCAAACTGGGTTTGGAAGCCATGGCAGAAACTGGACTACGTCCAGGATGGGATTTGATCTGGAAGTTAACTGTCTTGGATCCAGCTAGAGGCCTCTGACATCTGACTGGGTCAGAAAGGAACTGGTAGTAAGCAGTAATATTTCAGGGGTTATAAAATTTGGGTTTTAAAATTCATGGAGCTTTTTGTGTTCTACCTTTTGTTTCATTTTTCTTACACACCTAGGTAGGAGGAATCATTGTCTAAGTTAATCAAGAGAATCTAAGAGTAAAGTCAATATTTTAGGTTAAAATGGGATTCTTAATTTCTGGAAAACTGAGTTCCTTTTGGCTTATACATTAGGCCTGGGAGGCAGCAAAGTCTGGTAAAAATGTCAAAATCTTACTAAAGATAACTTACAATGGAATGTTCCAAGTGAATGACAATGCACTGAAGTGCATTAAAAGAAAAACAAAAAGATTTTCTTTTGTGTTGCAGCTTGGGCCCCAGGGTTATGGTATACTAAGCTGGGTCACCAGGGCCACTCAGGGAAAGGAACCCAGAAGCCTGGTATGCTGGCAAAAGGGTAAGAATTTCTTACCAGTCAGATTTCTGGCTTATCTCTATGTGCAAAGTGGTTGAATGAACGGTAAAAATCACTGTTTATCTGCTCTGTAAAGTTTTGATTAATGCAAAAAAGAATTCTGAGGCTAGTCTTAAGCTGTAATGAATCTGGTGTATTTTGTGCTATGAATTTGTTTTTCTGTGTTGAGGGGTACCTTAGGATAAAACATGGGCATAGGACCCCATAAGCTTGCTGCTCAAGATGGCCCAGCAAGCCGGCCAGTAATGAACTATTCTGCAGGGGTCTCTGAAACAAACAAGAAACTGGATGAGGTCTCCATTTTGTTTTATGTCCTTGGGAGCCTGGGCTTGTAACCACATGGCAGTGCTTTCTCTTGGTCTCCACCCCCCAGGGAACAGGTATTTTGGGGTTCATGTCATAGCTCTAAAAATTATCTTAAGTAGTTAAAAGCCTTTGCAAGCTCAAAATTAACTACCCTAGACTCTTTCTGGCACAGGCAATTGGACTGCCCTGTGCTGTGGCTCAGTAGATAAAGTTTTGCCCTTCCACTGTGGTGGTCTGGGTTTGATTCCCAGCTTAGGAAATAGGTGCTTTCTGGTTTGAAATCTGTTTAAACTTGTGGATTCTCTTCTTCTTCATGGAATGTCTTAAATTTTCCTTTCTCTGAGCACCTGGGAAGTTACCTTTGGTAAAGTTCAAAAGGCAGAAATATAAGCTGTTTGGCCTGGCTAAAGTCAGGTAATATGAAATTTTAAAAGGACTTTATTAAAGAGTGCTGTGATTAAAAGCCAGCTTAATTAAAAGTGAATATTCAAGCTCTAACAGCCTGGACTCCTTGGGAAAAAGAGGAGGCACCAGAGACCCTTTCCTGGTCCTGTTCATCCAAGGACTCCACCCTAAAGCCAATAACCACTCAAGAAACTTAAAAACTAGCAAATGAAAAATCTTACAACTACAGTAGTAATATTCTGTCTGTCTGTCTGTGTAGTTATACATGTGTTGTGTATGTAAAAGAGCTCTAATTGCCTTAAACAAAAATAAATACTGAAATATTTTGAAAGAAAAATAAAAACTGTAATGCCTTTCAGTTCATGTAACTTTAGTAATTTTTGGCAAAGAAAAACAGCTTCAAAGGTTATTGGCAAAATAGAAACATTTGGTCTAAATTATACAGGTCAGATATTAGGTTTGCTAAATGCTCTAAGGTCATAAACTGCTTTGACTTTGGAAAATTTTCAATTTACTTTGGAGATATTAAATTCTGAATAAGGCCTGAGAATATGCAGAATTAGCCATGCCACTGAACTGTGCAAAGAACGTTATAAAGAAAAGAGATTTTATGTAAGAAAGGATCTTGTATGATAAGTTCTTGTCCTAAAGTAAAATGATAGGTTGTTTAAAAGAGGGGATATTTAGGACAAGTTAGAAAGTCCAAGCATGTCATGAATTGTCTGTGTAAGTCATAAAAGGATTCATAAAATAAAATTTGTGCACCAAAAGTGAAAGTTGAGACTACTGAAAAAATAGGTTTACATACAAGGTGTGTAAGGAGAATGAAATGTGTTTTTGGTAAGAGATTATAAGAAGGTATAGAAATGTAAATTTTTGCCTAGCTTAGAGAGTTAAAGGATTGTTTTAAATTAAATAAAGCTAAAGGTTTAAATAAATTGTGGAAGGCTTATAAAAATTAACTTTGTAAAAAATTCTATGTGTGAAAATATTGACTAAATTTAAAGGGGTATTATTTGGTTTTTCCATAAATTTAACATTGAAATGAAAGCACAACAGGTTTTTCTTAGAGCACTAATCTGCTCTTTAAAAAAAGGGGATTTTTTTTTTTTAAAAAAACAAAATTATGGGAGGCCATTATTTTGGACTCAGCTCATGCACTAGGCCCAAACAGACCAATCCAAACTAATATGGAGTCACTTGTGCTAAATATGACATAATTAAACTAAAACTTTAAGGAAACACAAAGATCCTGGAGCAGACCAGGTTTTGTTTTTCTCCTGTAAACAGAATATTCCAGCATAAAGAGGTACCCCCTACTCAGTCGTTGTTCCCTTCTTGCAAAATCCACTGTTCTATTGTTTCCCAGTGGGTTTTAAGACCATGTAAGTACATTTACAATGGTGATAGTGACATCAATGACTAAGGTTTTGGTCAATCTCTCAAATTTGAGAAAATGACCAAAAGCAGGGAATTGTTAAAGCAAACTAAATGTGGCCTGAGAAGGACTCCGTACTTCTATATTTGAGTCCTTGTGGATGAACAACAACCTGGTTTAATAGTCAGACAAGATTGAAAACCTAACTTAGGAGTATGTGCCTATAACAATAACTGAGTCTTGGCCAATCCCAGTGGCCATACTTCAACCCCTCAGAGACTGCTAAGTGTTCAAACTGTGTTCAAATAAGGCAAATGCCAACCTGTAACCAGTCCAGCTATTTCTGCACCTCACTTCTGATTTCTGCACGTCATTTCCCTTTTTCGTCTATAAATCTTCTTTTACCACGTGGCTGCACTGGAGTCTCTGAATCTGCTGTGATTTTAGGGTTGCCCAATTCACCAGTCATTCATTGCTCAATTTAGAAAGGAAATGTTTGGGTTAAGATAAAGGATTGTGGAGACCCAAGTTCTTATTTACAGAGAAAGCCTTCAAGTACTAGGCTTTAGAGAGAATAGGTTGTTAAATGTTTCTATACAGGCTTAAGGCCTGTGTCAATGTTAATGCTGGAGAGATATAATGAGGCATGTTCAAGCCCCATTTTTCATTCATGGCCTGAAATAATCTCTCAGGTTAAATTTTAAAAGAGCCCTGGCTGAAGAGTATGTTCATTCAGGAGGTTGGTGGCCTTAGAATTTTATTTTTGGTTTACAAATTAGACAGGAGGAATAATTTCTGGTGATCTAGTGCACAGCAAGGTGACTTCAGTTAACTATAATGTATTGTATGTATCAAAATTGTTAAAAGAAGGAATTTTAAATGTTCTCACCACAAATAAAAGATAAATATATGAGGGGATGGATACATTAATTAGCCTGATCTGCTCATTCCCCAATGTATACATGTATCACAATGTCACATTTTACCCTATGATATAGACAATTATTATTTGTCAATTAAAAATTTTTCAAAGAGGGCAATGATAGCTTCCTGATATGAGTAGCAAAAAACAAAATGGCAACACAAGCCAAGTTTAACAGAAAGAATCACAGAAAGAACATCTAAGAAGGGCCCTGATGGGATAATAGTCCACTATAGGAGTTAGGAAGACTGTGCACATGTGCTGGGCTTCACTCAGGAGCAATCAGAGAAAGGCATAGGGCATACCTGAAAACACTTCCAAAGCCACATACAGATATATCAAAAAGAGACAAAGCTTCATTGACACAAGAGGTTGAAGCATAATTCCTGACCAAATACTATAAATTACTGAACTCTAAATTACTCTGACCCAAGAACAAGTCAGGTTTCAAAATAAAATGAAGACTGGGCACAGTGGCTCATGCCTGTAATCCCAACACTTTAGGAGGCTGAGGGTGTGTGGATCACTTGAGGTCAGGAGTTCAAGAGCACCCTGGCCAACATGATGAAACACCATCTCTACTAAAAATACAAACATTAGCCAGGTGTGGTGGTGAAGGCCTGCAATCCCAGCTACTTGGGAGGCTGAAGCAGGAGAATTGTTTGAACTCAGAAGATGGAGGTTGCAGTGAGCTGAGATCATGCCACTGTGCTCCAGCCTGGATGACAGAGTAAGACTCTGTCTCAAAAATAAATAAAAATAAAAATAATACATCCCTGGCAATCTGAAAGACTGTTTGCATGACAAAGCTGCACACTCAGGAGACATCAGAGAAGGAAAAGACAAGCTACCCATTCCTGGCTGGATGTAGGGGAAAAAGATAAACTCCTTGAACTGTGATAGCCACCATACTACACATACATCCCATGGCAAAGGTTAAAAGTCTAACTTACTAGAAGATCTTAAGCACAATCTTTGACAAATAAGTGGCTTATACTGACACACAGGCAACTCCTAGGTAGTAAGAATAAAATACAAAACAAGAAAAGAAATCGGAGAAGAGACATCAAAGGCTGCACACTTCAGAAGAAATAAACTTCACATAGTTAGGTCTGCCAAGTCACTGAACACATAAACAACCAAAACAACATCATTAACTTGGAGAGAGGTCGAAGATCACAACTGAGTGTAGTGGCGATCTAAAACCTAAAGAAAACTATATCTAAAAATTAAAGAAAGGTATGAAGGCGTCTCATCAAATAAAGAATTTCAATAAAGAGATAAATTATTTTTAAATAATCAAATGGAAATTCTGGAGGTGAAAATTTCAATAACAAATAAAAACATCACTAGAAGGACTCAACAGCAAATTTGAATTAACAGGAGAATGAATCAGCAAACTTGAAGATAGATTTATAGAGATTATACTATCTGAAGAGTACAAAAAAAGAATAAAAATAATAAACAGTACGTCAGAGAAATGTGGGAAATCATAAAATGCACCAACATATGTGTAATGGGAATAGAGGAAGTGGAGGAGAAAAAGAAAAATACAGAAAAATATCTAAAGAAATAAAGACTGATGAAACTAAAAGCACAAGCATAAAACAAAAATAGGCAAATAGAATTATATTAAACTAAAAATCTTCTGCATAGCAAAGGAAACAATCAACAGAGTGAAGAGACAACATATGGAATGAGAGAAAATGTTTCCAAATCGTACATATGATAAGAGGTTAACATCAAAATACATAAGGAACTCCAATAAATCAATAGTAAGAAAACAAATAACCTGGTTAAAAAATAGGCAAATAGGCCAGGCACGGTGGCTCAAGCTTGTAATCCCAGCACTTTGGGAGGTGGAGATGGGCGGATCACCAGGTCAGGAGCTGGAGACCATCCTGGCTAACGTGGTGCAATTCCGTCTCTGCTAAAAATACAAAAAATTAGCCGGGCACGGTGGCAGGCTCCTGTAGTCCCAGCTGCTTGGAAGGCTGAGGCAAGAGAATGGCATGAACCCAGGAGGCCGAGCTTGCAGAAAGCCGAGATTGTGCCACTGCACTCCAGCCTGGGAGACAGAGCAAGACTCCATCTCAAAAAAAAAAAACAAAATTGGTAAATCATCTGAATAGACACGTCTCAAAAGAAGACATGTAAGTAGACAACAGGTATACGAAAAAATGCTCAAAATCACAAATCATCAGAGAAATGCAAATTAAAACCACAATGAGACAGGGCTTCACACCTCTTAGAATGGCTGCTATCAAAAAGATGAAAGATAACAGGTATTGGAGAAGATGTGAAGAAAAAGGAACACCTGCATACTGCTGATGGGAAAGCAAATTAGTACAGCCATTATTGAAAAAACAATGTGGAAGTTTCTAAAAAAAATTGAAAATAGAACAACCATATGACCACAATTCCACTACTGAATATATAGCCAAAGTATATGAAATCAGTATATCAAAGAACTATCTCCATTTCCATGTTCATCACAGCATTATTCACAATAGCCAAGATATGGAATCAGCCTAACTGTTCATCAACAGATGAATGGATAAAGAAAATGTGGTATATGTACACAGCAAAGTACTATCCATCCATAAAAAAGAAGAAAATCCTGTCATTTGCAACAATATGGGTAAACTGGGGAAACATTGTGTTACGTGAAATAAATCAGGCACAGAAAGATAAAAACCACATGATCTCACTTATATGTAGAATGTATAACAATTAAACTTGTAGAAGTAGAGAGTAGAATAGTGGTTACCAAGGGTTGGGGATTGGGGAATACTTGAGGAGATGTTGGTTAAAGGATATAAAATTTCATTTAGATAGGAGGAATAAGTTTAAGAGATCTATTGTACAGCATGGTACATAGTTAATAACAACGTATTGTATCCTTGAAAATTCCTAAGAGAATAAATTTTAAGTGTTCTCACCACAAAAAAAAAAAGTATGTGAAGTAATAGAGATATTAATTCACTTGGTTGAGCCATTCTACAATGTACACATATTTCAAAACATGTCGTACATGATAAATATATACAACTTTCATACGTGAATTAAAAAAATAAAGAAATAATGGCTGAAAATTTCTCAAATTTGACCAAAAAATCCCCAATAATCAACACATTCAATAAGCTCAACAAGTTTCAGGTAAGAGAAATGCAAAGAGAGCCACACACAGCCACATCATAGTTAAGACAAAGAGAAAAGTCTCAAAAAAGAGTAAGAGAAAATGACTCTTCATGTACTAGAGAGTCCTAATAAGATTAACAGCTTACCTCTTATCAGGGATAACAGAGGCCAGTAGACATTAGAATAACATATTCATACTGTTGAAAGTTAAAAAAAAAAAAAGCCAAAAAAACAAAACAAAACAAAACAAAAAACTGTCAACAAAGAATCTCAGATCCAGAAAAAACGATTTTTCAAAAATGAAGGTGAAATGGTGATAAAGAAGAGCTTGTAGATGTGCTTCTAAGAAATACTATAGACAGTTATTTAGGCTGAGAGCAAGTTACAGCAAACAGTATTTTGAATCCATATAAATAAACAAGGAGTGCCAGTAAGATAATTAAGTAGGTAATTCTAAAAGGTAACACAATTCCATATTGCTTCTCCTTTCTTCTCTTAATTGATTTAAGGACAATTACATGAAACAATATATATTGAGTTGTATTATATTGTACTGTACTGTAGGGTATATAACATACAAAAATGTAATATATTTGACTATAACACAACAAAAAAGGCAGGTGGGAATGTAGCTTTATTGCACTAAGGAAATGATGCAAGATGGTAACTTGAATCCAAAAGAGGAAAAGAAGAGAATCAGAAATAGTAAATTGGAAGTTTAATGAAGAAAACTCTGTAACTACATCCTTTCTGTCAGCTTCTTTAAAAGACATATGATTTACATAAAGTAATAATTATAAAAGTGTACTATTGTGTTTGTAAGCAATACACCTGTAATAGGTATAATATTTGAATTTTTTAAAATGGTGGAGAGGGATTAGCATTATATACAAGTTTCTACATGTCATTGGAACTAAGTTATGACAGGTCTTTTGCAGTTCTATTTTTTAAAAAAGGAAATTTTATCTTTCATAGTTCTGGAGGCTGGGAAGTCCACATCAAAGTTCAAGTTTATTTGCTTTCTTGTGAGGGCTGTCTTCCAATTTTGCACTTGATGGCATTATCTAGGGCCCCATCTTCATTACTATTGATACATCTAACCCTGATTATCTCCCAAACACCCCATCTTAAATACCATCATATTTACTGGGTGTTAGGAGTTCATGTGTGTATTATACTGTCCTTATGTTGTCCATATATATTATATATAGTTCTTCATCTTTGCTTTTGGTGCCTGTGCTTTCAACGTCCTCTCAAGAAATTCTTGCCAAGTCCAATATGATGAAGCTTTTCTCCTAAATTTTCTACTAGTCATTGGAGAGTTTCCTCTCTTGCATTTTAATATTTAATTTATCTTAAGTTGATTTTTTAATGTATGATATAAAATAAGGGTCTAATTTCATTGTTTTGCAGGTGGATATCCAGTTTTCCTAACACCATTTGTTGAAGAGACTATCTTTTCCCCATCATGTAGTCTTGGAACTCTTGTCAAAGAACAATTGATTGTGTAGAATTATTTCTGGGCTCTTTATTATGTTTCATTGGCTTATGTGTCTCTTTTTATGCCAGTACCATACCATTTTGATTACTACAGGTTTTTCATGTTTTGAAATTAGGAAATGTGATGCCTCCAGCTTTATTCTTCTTTCTTAACATTATTTTGGCTGTTTGGGGTCCTATGTGGTTCTACATGGGTTTTAGGACTTTTTTAAATTTTATTTTGTTAAAAAATTGCAATTGGAATTTTGATACAGCTTGCAGTTAATCTCTGGATCACTTTGGGTACTATGGACATTTTAATATTAAGTCTTCCAATCCACGAACACAGGATGTCCTTCCATTTATTTATATTTTCTTTAATGTATTTCAGTACCAATTTATAGTTTTCACTATATCAGTCTTTTGCCTTCTTGATTAAATTTATCTCTGTGTATTTCCTTTTCAGTGCCATTTATAAATGAAATTTTTTTCTCTTTTTAAAATTGATACATTATAGATGTACATAGCTTCACAGTACATGTGATAATTTAATACAGACACATAATTTGTAAAGATCAAATCAGTGAATTTGGGATAGCCATCTTAAACATTTGTCTTCTCTTTATGCTAGAACCATTCAAATTCTTCTCTTTCAGCTATTTTGAAATGCACACTAGATTATTGTAAACTGTAGTCACCCCACAGATCTATCTAACACTGGGTCTTATTTCTTCTATGAAACCATATCTTTGTAACCGTTAATCAACTTCTCTTCAGTCTTTCCTTGCTCCTTCCCCTTCCCCATCTCAGCTTCTGGTAACCACCAATCTACTCTCTGTCTTCATGAGAGCCGCTGTTTTTTGTTTGTTTGTTTGTTTGTTTGTTTGTTTTGTTTTTGTTTGTTTTTTTTTTTTTTAGCTCCCACATGAATGAGAATACGTGATATTTGTCTTTCTATGCTTGGCTTATTTCACTTAACATAATGAACTCCAATTTCATTCATGCTGTTGCAAATGACAGGATTTCATTATTTTCATGGCTGAATAATAGTTCATCATATATTTATACCACATTTTCTTTACCCATTCATCCATTGAGGGACACTTAGATTGATTCCATATTTTGGCTATTGTGAATACTGCTGCAATAGACATAGAAGTGCAGGTGTCTTTTGAATATATACGTTTCATTTTTTATACTTAGTAGTGGAATTGCTGGATCCTATGGTAATTCTATTTTTAATTTTTTGAGGAATCTCCATATTGTTCTTTACAGTTGCTGTACTAATTTATATTCCCACCAACAGTATATGAGGCTGTCCTTTTCCCCACATCCTCATCAGCGTCTGTTATTGCCTGTCTTTCTGACACAAGACATTTTAACTGTGGTAAGATATTTCATTGTGGTTTTGATTTGCATTTCTCTGGTGATTAATGATGTTGAAACATTTTTAAATATACCTGTTGCTCATTTGTATGTCTTCCTTTGAGAAATGTCTATTGAGACCTTTTGCCCATTTTTAAAAATCTTTTGCCCATTTTTTCAACCCAATTTTTTTTTGTTTTGTTTTGTTTTGTTTTATTTTGCTCTTGTGTTTGAGCTCCTTATATTTTATGGTCATTTGTTGCTTGTCAGGTGAGTAGTTTGAAAATATTTTCTCCCATTCTGTGGACTGTCTCTTCATTTTGCTGGTTATTTCCTACATTATGCAGAAGATTTTTAGCTCAATATAATCCCATTTGTCTATTATTGCTTCGGTTCTCTGCGCTTTTGAAGTCTTACACACAAAAATATCTTTGCTCGGATATTCTTGCTCTCCAATGTTTTCTTGTAATAATAGTTTCAGGTCTTAGATTTAAGTATTTAATTTATTCTGATTTGATTTTTGTGTAGTGAGAGATAGGGGTCTAGTTTCATTTGTCCACCTATAGTTATCCAGTTTTCCCAACACTGTTTATTAAAGAGACAATCCTTTCCTCATTGTATGTTCTTAGCACTTTGTCAAGTTGGTTGTGAATATGTGGACTTATATCTGAATTTGCTGTTGGTCTACATGTCTGTTTTTATATCAGTACCATGCTGTTTTTGTTATCATATCTTTGAAGTAAATTTTGAAGTCAGGTAGTGTGATGCCTCCAGCTTTGTTGTTTTTGCTCATTATTGGTTTGGCTATTCAGGGTCTTTTGTGGTTATGTATAATTGAGCATGAAATATTTTCCCATTTTTTGTGTCCTCTTCAGTTTCTTTTATCAGTGTATTATAGTTTTCCCTGTATACATCTTTAACTTTTTTGGTTAAATTGATTCCTAGGTATTTTATATTCTTTGTAACTATTGCAAATGGAATTTCTTTCTTAATTTCTTTTCATATTGTTTACTGAATTTATCAGTTGTAATAGTTTTTTGTGGAATTTTAGGTTTTTAAATATTTGGTAGAATTTAGCAATGGAGCCATCAGGTCCTGGGCTCTTCTTTGATGGGGATATCTTTATCACTATTGGTCTGTTCAGGTTTTCTATTTCCTCATGGTTCAATCTTAGTAACTTGTATATATTCAGAAATTTTTTCATTTCTTCTAGGTTTTCTAATTTGTTGGAGTATAGTTTTAAATAATACTCTCCAAGGATACTTTGTATTTATGTGACATCAGTTGTAATGTCTCCTTTTATATCTCTCATTTTATTTAGTTGGGTCTTCTCTCTTTTTTCTTAGTCTAGCTAGCTTTTCCTTTTTGTTTAAGTTTTTAAAAACCTACTTTTTGTTTTGTTAATCTTCTGTATATTTTCAGTCTCAATTTTATTTATGTCTGCCTTCATCTTTATTATTTCTGTCCTCTATGAATTTTGGGCTTGGCTTATTCTTGCTTTTCTAGTTCCTTAAGGTGCATCATTAGATTGGTTATTTGAAATTTTTCTACTTCTTTGATATAAGTGTTTGTTGCTATAAACTTCCCTCTTTAGTACTGCTTTCGCCATATATCATAGACTTGGGCATGTTGTATTTTCATTTTCATTTATTTAAAAAATTTTTTAAATTTCCTTCTTAACTTTTTTACTGACCCATTGGTCATTCAGCAGCCTGTTGTTTAATCTCCAGGTATTTGTGTGTTTTCAAAGATTCCTCTTACTGATTTTGATTTCTAGTTTTATTTGATTGTGGTCAGAAAAAATACTTAATACAATTTCTAGGTTAAAATTTTTTTCGGCCGGGAGCGGTGGCTCAAGCCTGTAATCCCAGCACTTTGGGAGGCCAAGACAGGCGAATCATGAGGTCAGGAGATCGAGACCATCCTGGCTAACCCGGTGAAACCCCGTCTCTACTAAAAAAAAATACAAAAAACTAGCCGGGCGAGGTGGCGGGCGCCTGTAGTCCCAGCTACTCAGGAGGCTGAGGCAGGAGAATGGCGTAAACCCGGGAGGCGGAGCTTGCAGTGAGCTGAGATCCGGCCACTGCACTCCAGCCTGGGCGACAGAGCGAGACTCTGTCTCAAAAAAAAAAAAAACAAACAAAAAGCTTTTTTTCAGACTTGTTTTGTTTTATTCTGAAGAAAGTTCCATGTGCTGATGAAAAGGTTATGTATTCTGCAGCATTTGGGTGAAATGTTCTATAAATGTCAGTTAGGCCTATTACCTATAGGGTATAGGTTAACTCCACTCTTTCTTTGTTGATTTTCTTTCTGGATGATCAGTCCATTACTGGGAGTGGGGTGTTAAAGTTTCCCAGTATTACTTATTCCAATCTATTTCTCCCTTAACTCTATTAATGTTTCCTTTATATACTTGGGAGTTTTAGTGTTGGGTGTATAGATATTTATAATTGTTATATCCTCATGCCAATTTGATTCTGTTATCATTATATATTGACTTTCTTTGTCTCTTTTTACAGTCTTAAATTTGTAGTCTATTTTATCTGATATAAGCATAGCTACTCCTGCTTTTTTTTTTGAGTTTCTGGTTGCATGGAATATCTTTTTCCACAACTTCATGTTGCAGGAAGCCAGGGACCCTGAATGGAGGGACAGGCTGGAGCCACAGCAGAGGAACATCAATTGTGAAGATTTCATGGACATTTATCAGTTCCCAAAATTAATGTTTTTATAATTTCTTACACCTGTCTTTACTGCAATCTCCAAACATAAATTGTGAAGATTTCATGGACATCTATCAGTTCCCAAGTAATACTCATAATTTCTTATGTCTATCTTTACTTTAATCTCTTAATCCTGTTATCTTCATAAGCTGAGAATGTACATCACCTCAGGACTACTATTGTACAAATTGATTGTAAAACATGTGTGTTTGGACTATATAAAATCAGTGCACCTTGAAAAAGAACAGAATAACAGCAATTTTCAGGGAGCAAGGGAAGACAACCATAAGGTCTGATTGCCTGCAGGGTCAGGCAGAATAGAGCCATATTTTTCTTCTTGCAGAGAGCCTATAAATGGACGTGCAAGTAGGAAAGATATTGCTGAATTCTTTTCCCAGCAAGGAATATTAATAATTAATACCCTGGGGAAGGAATGCATTCCTGCGGGGAGGTCTAAAAATGGCTGCTCTAGGAGTGTCTGTCTTATGTGGTTGAGATAAGGACTGAAATACGCCCTCGTCTCCTGCAGTACCCTCAGGCTCACTAGGGTGGGGAAAAACCCCACCCTGGTGGAATTGAGGTCAGACCGGTTCTCTGCTCTCAAACCCTGTTTTCTGTTGTTTAAGATGTTTATCAAGACAATACGTGCACAGCTGAACATAGACCCTCATCAGTAATTCTAATTTTGCCCTTTGCCTTGTGATCTTTATTGGCCTCATAAGCATGTGATCTTTGTGACCTATTCCCTGTTTGTACACCCCCTTCCCTTTTGAAATCCCTTATAAAAACTTGCTGGTTTTGTGGCTCAGGTGGGCATCATGGACCTACCAATATGTGATGTCATTCCCGGTGGCCCAGCTGTAAAATTCCTCTCTTTGTACTCTTTCTCTATTTCTCAGACTGGCCAACACTTAGGGAAAATAGAAAGAACCTATGCTGAAATATTGGGAGGAGGGGGTATAGCTCAGGGTTAGAGCATTGGACTTCAGACCAAGAAATATTGGGGGCTGGTTCCCCAGATACCTTCACATTCAGTCTATGTAAGCCTTTATAGGTGAAGTGGGTTTCTTGAAGGCAACATATAGTTGGGTCTTATTTCTTTATCCATTCAGCCACTGTGTGTCTTTTAATTTGAGAATTGAGCCCATTTACATTAAGTGGTATTTCTTATTGTTGCTTGGTTTCTGGTTGTTTTATAGCTCCCCTGTCTCTCTTTCTTTCCTTCTTTCTCTTCTTTTGTGGGTTTTTTTTTTTTTTTTTTTTTCTGGTAGTATGTTGGTTTTTAGTTTTTAGTGAGTATTATTGGTTTCTGCATGGTGGTTACCATGAGGCTTACACAAATACCTTACAGTTGTCCCAGGCTATTTTAAAGTGAAAGTGATTTAACTTTGATTGCAAATAAAAGTATCAAAACAAACTACACTTTGACATCATCCCCAAAAACACACATGCTTTGACTTTTTTGATGTTTTAATATGTATCCTTTTATATTGCCTGTACTTTAACCAATTACTGTATTGTTGCTTTTAATAATTTTGTTTTTAGTCTTTATATTTACGATATAAGCAGTTTACCTACCACAATTACAGTACTAAAGTATTCTCAATTTGTCTTTTTTCATTTGCCAGTGAGTTTTATACTTTCAGATGTTTTCTTGTCACATGTTAACATCCACTTCTTTCAGATTGAAAAACTCTGTTTAGTAGTTTTTATAAGTCAGATCTAGTGTTGATGAATTCTCTAAGTTTTGTTTGTCTGGAAATGTCTTTATTTTTTAATGTTTGAGGGATAGCTTTGCTGGGCACAGTATTCTTAGTTGGCAGAGTATCTCTGTCAGCACATTGAATATAACATCCCACTCTCTTGTTGAACAATCTACATTGGGATATCTGTATTGCAACTCTGTGAATTTAATATGTTTCTTTTCTCTTGCTGTTTTGAGTGTACTTTCTTTGTCTTTGATTTTTGATAATTTGACTATAATGTGCCTGGGAAAAATTCTCTTTTTTTAAATTATATTTTAAGTTCTGGGGTATATGTGCAGAACGTAGTGGTTTGTTACATAGGTATACATGTGCCATGGTGTTTTGCTGCACCCATCAACCCATCATCTACATTAGGTATTTTTCCTAATGATATCCCTCCCCCTTCTCCCACCCCACCCCTGACAGGCCCTACAGTGTGATGTTCCCCTCCCTGTGTCCATGTGTTCTCATTGTTCAGCTCCCACTTATGAGTGAGAGAACATGCAGTGTTTGGTTTTCTGTTCTTGTGTTAGTTTGCTGAGAATGATGGTTTCCAGCTTCATCCACGTCCCTGCAAAAGACATAAACTCATCCTTTTTTATGGCTGCATAGTATTCCATGGTGTATATGTACCAGATTTTCTTTATCCAGTCTATCATTGATGGGTATTTGAGTTGGTTCCAAGTCTTTGCTATTATGAATAGTGCCACAAGAGACATATGTGTGCATATGTCTTTATAGTAGAATGATTTATAATCCTTTGGATATATACCCAGTAATAGGATTGCTGGGTCAAGTGTTATTTCTAGTTCTAGATCCTTGAGGAATCCCCACACTGTCTTCCACAATGGTTGAACTAATTTACATTCCCACCAACAGTGTAAAAGCATTCCTATTTCTCCACATCCCCTCCAGCATCTGTTGTTTCCTGACTTTTTAATGACTGCCATTCTAACTGGCATGAGATGGTATCTCATTGTGGTTTTGATTTGCATTTCTCTAATGATCAGTGATAATGAGCATTTTTTCATATGTTTGTTAGGGGCATAAATGTCTTCTTTTGAGAAGTGTCTGTTCATATCCTTCACCCACTTTTTGATGGGGTTGTTTGTTTGTTTCTTGTAAATTTGTTTAAGTTCTTTGTAGATTCTGGATATTAGCCCTGTGTCAGGTGGGGAGATTGCAAAAATTTTCTCCCATTCTGTAGGTTGCCTGTTCACTCTGATGATAGTTTTCTTTGCTCTGCAGAAGCTCTTTAGTTTAGTTAGATCCCATTTGTCTATTTTGACTTTTGTTGCCATTGTTTTCGGTGTTTTAGTCATAAAGTCTTTGCCCATGCCTATGTCCTGAATGGTATCGCCTAGGTTTTCTTCTAGGGTTTTTATGGTTTTAGGTCTTACATTTAAGTCTTTAATCCATCTTGAGTTAATTTTTGTACAAGGTGTAAGGAAGGGATCCAGTTTTAGCTTTCTACGTATGGCTAGCCGGTTTTCCCAACACCATTTATTACATAGAGAATCCTTTCCCCATTGCTTGTTTTTGTCAGGTTTGTCGAAGATCAGATGGTTGTAGAGGTATGGTGTTATTTCTGAGACCTCTGTTCTGTTCCATTGGTCTATATATCTGTTTTGGTACCCATATCATGCTGTTTTGGTTACTGGAGACTTGTAGTATAGTTTGAAGTCAAGTAGCGTGATGCCTCCTGCTTTGTTCTTTTTGCTTAGGATTGTCTTGGCTATATGAGGTCTTTTTCAGTTCCATATGAAATTTAAAGTAGTTTTTTTTTTTTTTTCCAGTTCTGTGAAGAAAGTCATTGGCAGCTTAATGGGGATAGCATTGAATCTATAACTTACTTTGGGCAGTATGGCCATTTTCATGATATTAATTCTTCCTATCTGTGAGCATGGAATGCTTCCCCATTTGTTTGTGTCCTCTCATATTTCCTTGAGCAGTGGTTTGTAGTTCTCCTTGAAGAGGTCCTTCATATCCCTTGTAAGTTGTATTCCTAGGTATTTTATTCTCTTTGTAGCAATAGTGAATGGGACTTCACTCATGATTTGGCTCTCTGTTTGTCTGTTATTTGTGTATAGGGATGCTTGTGATTTTTTCACATTGTTTTTTTATCCTGACACTTTGCTGAAGTTGCTTACTAGCTTAAGGAGATTTGAGTGATGGGGTTTTCTAAATATACAGTCACATCATCTAGAAACAGAGACAATTTGACTTCCTCTTTTCATAATTGAATACGCTTTATTTCTTTCTCTTGCCTGATTGCCCTAGCCAGAACTTCAAATACTATGTTGAATAGGAGTGATGAGAGAGGGCATCTTTGTCTTGTGCTGGTTTTCAAAGGGAATGCTTCCAGTTTTTGCCTGTTCAGTATGATATTGGCTATGGGTTTGTCATAAATAGCTCTTATTATTTTGAGATAGGTTCCTTCAATACCTAGTTTATTGACAGTTTTTAGCATGAAGGGCTGTTGAATTTTGTTGAATGCCTTTTCTGTATCTATTGAGATAATCATGTGGTTTTTATCATTGGTTCTGTTTATGTGATGGATTACATTTATTGATTTGCATATGTTGAACCAGCCTTGCATTCCAGGGATGAAGCCGACTTGATCATGGTGGATAAGCTTTTTGATATGCTGCTGGATTCTGTTTGCCAGAATTTTACTGAGGATTTTCGCATCGATGTTTATCAGGGATATTGGCCTAAAATTTTCTTTTTTTGTTGTGACTCTGTCAGGTTTTGGTATCAGGATGATGCTGGCCTCATAAAATGGGTTAGGGAGGATTCCCTCTTTTTTTATTGTTTGGAATAGTTTCAGAAGTAATGGTAACAGCTCCTCTTTGTACTTCTGGTAGAATCTGACTGTAAATTCATCTGGCCCTGGACTTTTTTTGGTTTGTAGGCTATTAATTACTGCCTCAATTTCAGAACTTATTATTAGTCTACTCAGGGCTTTTATTTCTTTTTGGTTTATTCTTGGGAGGGTGTATGTATCCAGCAATTCATTTAATCTTTTTTCAAGGTTCTTAGCTTCCTTGCATTGGGTTAGAACATGCTCCTTTAGCTCAGAGGAGTTTGTTGTTACCCACCTTCTGAAGCCACTTCTGTCAATTCATCAAACTCATTCTCTGTCCAATTTTGTTCCCTTGCTGATGAGGAGTTGTGATCCTTTGGAGGAGAAGAGGGGTTCTGGTTTTTAGAGTTTTCAGCCTTTTTGTGTTGGTTTCTCCCCATCTTCGTGGATTTATCTACCTTTGGTCTTTGATGTTGGTGACCTTCAGATGCCATCTTTGAGTGGAAGTCCTTTTTGTTGACATTGCTACTATTCCTTTCTGTTTGCTAGTTTTCTTTCTAACAGTCAGGCCCCTCTGCTGCAGTTCTACTGGAGTTTGCTGTAGATCTACTCCAGACCATGTTTTCCTGGGTATCACCAGCAGAGGCTGCAGACCAGCAAAGATTGCTGCCTGTTCCTTCCTCTGGAAGCTTCCTCCTAGAGCGGTACCCACCAGATGCCAGTGAGAGCTCTCCTTTATGAAGTGTCTGTCGGCCCCTACCGGGAGGTGTCTCCCAGTCAGGATACACAGGGGTCAGGGACCCAATTGAGGAAGCAGCCTGACCCTTATCAGAGCTTGAATGCTGTGCTGGGAGATCTGCTACTCTCTTAAGAGCTGTCAGGCAGGGATGTTTAAGTCTGCAGAAGCTGCACTCACAGTCACTCCTTCCCCCAGATGCTCTGTCCCAGGGAGATGGGGTTTTATCTATAAGTCCCTGACTGGGGCTGCTGCCTTTTTTTCAGAGATACCCTGCCTAGTGAGGCAGTTAGGCTGCAGCAGCCTTGCTGAGCTGCAGTGGGCTCCACCCAGTTCGAACTTCCCAGCAGCTTTGTTTACACCATAAGGGTGAAACTGCCTACTCAGGCCTTAGCAATGGCAGACACCCCTCCCCCTGCCAAGCTCCAGTATCCCAGGTTGACCTCAGACTGCTGTGCTAGCAGCAAGAATTTCAAGCCAGTGGATCTTAGCTTGCTGGTCTCCATGGGGGTGGGGCCTGCTGAGCCAAGCCCTGGAGGGAATCTCCTAGTCTGCCAGTTGCAAAGACCATGGGAAAAGTGCAGTATCTGGGCCAGAGTGCACTGTTCCTTCAGGTACAGTCTGTCATGGCTTCCCTTGGCTAGGAAAGGGTAATCCCCCAACACCTTGTGCTTCTTGGTGAGGCAACACCCCACCATGCTTTGGCTTGTCCCTCTGTGGGCTGCACCCACTGTCCAAACAGTCCCAATGAGATGAACTGGTTACCTCAGTCGCAAATGCAGAAATCACCTGCCTTCTGTGCTGATCTTGCTGGGAGCTGCAGACCAGAGCTGTTCCTATTCGGCCATCTTGCCAGCAAGTTCAGAAAATTTCTCTTTTGATTGAATTTGACTGATGAAGTTGGAAAGACCTCTGAGTTTTCTGTGCCTAAATGCTACTGTTTTTCTCCAGATTTAGAAAAATTTCAGTCATTATTTTCAGAAATATGCTTTCCAGGTCTTTTCCTTTCTTGTCTCCTTTGCCAATTCCAATTATGTAGTGGTGCCCCATAATTCTTTTAGGCTTTCTTTACTCTTTTTAATTATTTTTCTCTTTTTGCTCTTCTAATTGGGTAATTTCATACATTCTTCAAGCTTGCTAATTCTTTTCCTTGTTTTATCAAGTCTCCAATTAAAGCTTTCTAGTGAATTTTTTTCATTTCAGTTATTGTATTCTTAATATCTAGCATTTTTATTTGGCTTTTTAAATTTTTTTTTTGGTCAAATTTCTCATATTGTTCCTGGATTGTTTTCTGAATTTCATTTAGTTTTTAATCTTTATTTTCTTGTGATTCCTTGAACTTCCTTAAGTGGATTGTTCTGAATTGTCTGTCAGATATTTTATAAATATGCATTTCTTCTGGAGTCATTGCTGGAGTTTTTTTGGTTTCTTTTGGTAGTGTCATATTTCCCTGAGTTTTCACAATCATTGCATCTTTACATTGACGCTTGTGCATTTGAGGAGACAGCCACCTCTTTTAGTTTTTGCAGCTGTTCTTTGCCAATATTAGAACTTTACTTCCTAATATTAGAATGTAAACATTTGCTTGTTGTTGCTTCCTATTCTGTGGAGGACAGAGTGAGCACCAGAACTAAAACATCACAATAGAACTAACTCATTGTCTTGTCATTGTTTCTTGGTCTAGAAGACTTATAATGAGCTTATAGTGAGACCTTCAGTGCTACTTTGGAAATAAATTGCTGCCCTGCCTTTTTTTCCCAGTCTAGAGAAGATTTATATAGTAGGCAATGGAGCATAAATGATGCCTCGAAACTATATTGCTGTCCTGCTGTTGTTTCTTCTGGGGAAGACTTAAGTGGGCATCAGAACTTATTCCCAACCTTTTAGCTGTTTCTGGGCCAGAGGATGGCTCCACATGAGTACCTGCACTTTGTGAAAAATTTTACTAGGGATTTGGGCCTTCCCATGGATGGTGCCCCCTATGGTGTTGTGGCACCAGTCAGTGTCTTCAACGTTGTGTCCCCACTGATTAAAGCACTGAACTGCTACAACCCACATATCAGTCGATGTGATCATCGCCCTGCTTTGTCCCTAGTTCTCTCCAGTTTGTTCAGCCCTCCTGGTACTCCCAGTAGTTCTCATGGGAAGAGACTAGACTGGGCTTCCTATGAAAATATCTGAACTGATGGAAAAATCAAATCTCCACCTCCTTTTCTCCTTTTGCTTTGTCAACTGTGGGTTGGTGGTAGCTTCTCTTGATTCTGCAGGTCCAGGGGATTTCTCCACTTCTCCCTGGAGTTCTGGTGTATACAGGTTGGTATTTTTGTCTTTGGATTGTTTCTTGTTGTGTTTGTGTGAGGGGATGATGCCAGGGGTTTTCTATTCCACCATCCGACAAAATAAAAAACTGTTTTATGTATGGCCAAGGAAGTCCTCTGGCTCTAACATTTGGCCTTTAATCGCTTATTAATTTACTCTCAGTCTTTTATTGTTTTTCTCAAAAGCACTGATTGACCCTAGCAATGGCCTTTATATCCTATATTTCTTATCCTCTTTTTTCTCTACCTCTAAAATGCCTCACACATTGTACCTGTAAGTTACCTTACATCAGTATAACATCTCAGTTCACCATGATAAAATTTTTAACAATTATATGCTACTACATGCCAGGGTCTATCAGTAACTACCAGCTGTGATGGGATCTTCATTGCCAGCTGCCTGCAAGTGACCTAGCTCCAAAAATCTCATTTTAGAGTCTGCTCTCTCACACTGCTTCTGGCACTAACTATTACTAGACAGGTTTCCCAAGCAGCAGACTCTGATAAAAGATTTGTTGATAGATACGTTATGGCATGCTCAAGGCGTGAAGGAAATAGGATTTTTGGAAAAAGAAAATTCAAGCTGTGATGCAATCAATAAAGATCAATAAAGATCTCAGCCTATCCTATGATCCATTCTAAAGCTACGATAGCTCTGCAAAGCTGTCCAAAATTGGGGCAAGGAAGATGGGCCTTTATACCTTTACATTGACCTGTCATTGGAGGAGGGCTGTTAGAAGGAAGGGGGCTTGACCTTAAACAATGGTGCTCATTTCAGCTGAGCGAACATGCCAGAGAAGGGATCAGCTGGCAACAGTATGTTGCCAACACTCCTGGAAGCTGGGAGAATGAGTGCCTCAGTCCTGGAGGCACATAGTTGTGCAGCATACCATGGCATCCACCAAATAAATCTTGCCAGAATCCATGCTCTTTCTATTTTATTTCTCTGCTTTCCTCAACATACAGCTTCTACTTCATGATCCAAGGTGGTCTCTGAGAGAAGTGGAGATGATTACTCAATCCTCATGCAGGAAAAGCAGAGAAGCTAATGTAGGTGCAGGTGAGGTTGTAATTTGGTGATGGGAATATGACAGGAATATGAGGAAGTTCAAGTCTGATGTCTTTCTTTTTGGAGGAGTATGAGTCAAGGTAGTTGGCTGAGATTTGAGGAAGGAAAACTGAGGAGAGAAGTGTTATGAAATGCTCGTCTCAGAGAGTAGAGAGGCAGCTTCCTAGAGAACTACAGATGGATGCTGGGCATCACTGACAGCAGACATTTTGGGGTTTGTGGTCATTAATTTAAAAAAGAAAACCTGGTAATCCATGTGTGCAAACAGCAGAAACCCATTCTAGCTATCTTAAGAACAAAATGGAATTTAGTGAAAGGATTAGATAATAAGAAGAGGTTGGTCCAGACACCACTACTTTCACATAACAAATGAATGCCAAGAGTACTCACTGGACTTGCTAGAGTCACAAAACATTCAGACTTCAGGAGAGAGTATCTGCTTGGCAGAGCATGGCCCTCGTGGGAGGGAAAAGAAAGGCTCTGGCAAGAAAAGGGTTTATCTTTCTGAGCAAGTCTACCCAATGGGAGATTCTCTAAAAGGCAATTTTTTTTTATTATACTTTAAGTTCTAGGGTACATGTGCACAATGTGCAGGTTTGTTACATATGTATATATGTGCCATGTTGGTGTACTGCACTCATTAACTCGTCATTCACATTCAGTGTATCACCTAATGCTATCCCTTTCCCCTACCCCCTCCCCACAATAGGACCCGGTGTGTGATGCTCCCCTTCCTGTGTCCAAGTGATCTCATTGTTCAATTCCCACCTATGAGTGAGAACATGCGGTATTTGGTTTTCTGTTCTTGTGATAGTTTGCTGAGAATGATGGTTTCCAGCTGCATCCATGTCCCTATGAAGGACACAAACTCATCCTTTTTTATGGCTGCATAGTATTCCATGGTGTATATGTGCCACATTTTCTTAATCCAGTCTGTCATTGATGGACATCTGGGTTGGTTCCAAATCTTTGCTATTGTGAATAGAGCTGCAATAAACAAACGTGTGCATGTGTCTTTATAGCAGCATGACTTATAATCCTTTGGTTATATCCCCAGTAATGGGATGGCTGAATCAAATGGTATTTCTAGTTCTAGATCCTTGAGGAATTGCCACACTGTTTTCCACAATGGTTGAACTAGTTTACAGTCCCACCAACAGTGTAAAAGTGTTCCTATTTCTCCACATCCTCTCCAGCACCTGTTGTTTCCTGATTTTTTAATGATCGCCATTCTAACTGGTGTGAGATGGTATCTCATTGTGGTTTTGATTTGCATTTCTCTGATGGCCAGTGATGATGAGCATCTTTTCATGTGTCTGTTGGCTGTATGAATGTCTCCTTTTGAGAAGTGTCTGTTCATATCCTTTGCCTACTTTTTGATGGGGTTGTTTTTTTCTTGTAAATTTGACTGAGTTCTTTATAGGTTCTGGATATTAGCCCTTTGTCAGATGAGTAGATTGAAAAGATTTTCTCCCATTCTGTAGGTTGCCTGTTCACTCTGATGGTAGTTTCTTTTGCAGTGCAGAAGCTCTTTAGTTTAATTATATCCCATTTGTCAATTTTGGCTTCTGTTGCCATTGTTTTTGGTGTTTTAGACATGAAGTCCTTGCCCATGCCTATGTCCTGAATGGTATTGCCTAGGTTTTCTTCTAGGGTTTTATGGTTTTAGGTCTAACACTTAAGTCTCTAATCCATCTTGAATTAATTTTCGTATAAGGAGTAAGGAAAGGATTCAGTTTCAGCTTTCTACTTATGGCTAGCCAATTTTCCCAGCACCATTTATTAAATAGGGAATCCTTTCCCCATTTCTTGTTTTTGTCAGGTTTGTCAGAGATCAGCTGGCTGTAAATGTGTGGTATTATTTCTGAAGGCTCTGTTTTGTTCCATTGGTCTAGATCTCTGTTTTGGTACCAGTACCATGCTGTTTTGGTTACTGTAGCCTTGTAGTATAGTTTGAAGTCAGGTAGCGTGATGCCTCCAGCTTTGTTCTTTTGGCTTAGGATTGTCTTGGCAATGAGGGCTCTTTTTTGGTTCCATATGAACTTTAAAGTAGTTTTTTCCAATTCTGTGAAGAAAGTCACTGGTAGCTTAATGGGGATGTCATTGAATCTATAAATTACCTTGGGCAGTATGGCCATTTTCATTATATTGATTCTTCCTATCCATGAGCATGGAGTGTTCTTCCATTTGTTTGTGTCCTCTTTTATTTCATTGAGGAGTGGTTTGTAGTTCTCCTTGAAGAGGTCCTTCACATCCCTTGTAAGTTGGATTCCTAGGTACTTTATTCTCTTTGAAGCAATTGTGAATGGGAATTCATTCATGATTTAGCTCTCTGTTTGTCTGTTACTGGTGGATAAGAATGCTTGTGATTTTTGCACATTGATTTTGTATCTTGAAATTTTGCTGAAGTTGCTTATCAGCTTAAGGAGATTTTGGGCTGAGACGATGGGGTTTTCTAAATATACAATCATGTTATCTGCAAACAGTGACAATTTGGCTTCTTCTTTTCCTAACTGAATACTCTTTATTTCTTTCTCTTGCTTAATTGCCCTAGTCAGAACTTCCAACACTATGTTGAATAGGAGTGGTGAGAGAGGGCATCCCTGTCTTGTGCCAGTTTTCAGAGGGAATGTTTCCAGTTTTTGCCCATTCAGTATAATATTGGCTGTGCGTTTGTCAAAAATAGCTCTTATTATTTTGAGATACGTTCCATCAATACCGAATTTATTGAGAGTTTTTAGCATGAAGGGCCGTTGAATTTTGTCAAAGGCCTTTTCTGTATCTATTGAGATAATCATGTGGTTTTTGTCTTTGGTTCTGTTTATATGCTGGATTATGTTGATTGATTTGTGTATGTTGAACCAGCCTTGCATCCCAGGGATGAAGTCCACTTGATCATGGTGGATACACTTTTTCATGTGAGGCTGGATTCGGTTTGCCAATATTTTATTGAGGATTTTTGCATCAATGTTCATCAGGGATATTGGTCTAAAATTCTCTTTTTTTTGTTATATCTCTGTCAGGCTTTGGTATCAGAATGATGTTGCCCTTGTAAAACGAGTTAGGGAGGATTTCCTCTTTTTCTATTGATTGGAATAGTCTCACAAGGAATGGTACCAGCTCCTCCTTGTACCTCTGGTAGAATTCGACTGTGAATCCATCTGGTCGTGGACTTTTTTTGGTTGGTAGGCTATTAATTATTGCCTCAATTTCAGAGCCTGCTATTGGTCTATTCAGGGATTCAACTTCTTCCTGGTTTACTCTTGGGAGAGTGTAGGTGTCCAGGAAATTATCCATTTCTTCTAGGTTTTCTAGTTTATTTGTATAGAGATATTTATAGTATTCTCTGATGGTAGTTTGTATTTCTCTGGAGTCGGTGGCGATATCCCCTTTATCATTTTTTATTGCATCTATTTGATTCTTTTCTCTTTTCTTCTTTATTAGTCTTGCTAGCGTTCTATCAATTTTGTTGATCTTTTCAAAAAAGCAGCTCCTGGATTCACTGATTTTTTGGAGGGTTTTTTGTGTCTCTATCTCCTTCAGTTTTGCTCTGATCTTAGTTATTTCTTGACTTCTGCTAGCTTTTGAATGTGTTTGCTGTTGCTTCTCTAGTTCTTTTAATTGTGATGCTAGGGTGTCAATTTTAGATCTTTCCTGCTTTCTCTTGTGCTATAAATTTCCCTCTACATACTGCTTTAAATGTGTCCCAGAGATTCTGGTATGTTGTATCTTTGTTCTCATTGGTTTCAAAGAACATCTTTATTTCTGCCTTCATTTCGTTATGTACCCAGTAGCCATTCAGTAGCAGGTTGTTCAGTTTCCATGTAGTTGAGCAGTTTTGATTGAGTTTCTTAGTCCTGAGTTCTAGTTTGATTGCACTGAGAGACAGTTTGTTATAATTTCTGTTCTTTTGCATTTCCTGAGGAGTGCTTTACTTCCAACTATGTGGTCAATTTTGGAATAAGTGCAATGTGGTGCTGAGAAGAATGTATATTCTGTTGATTTGGTGTGGAGAGTTCTGTAGATGTCTATTAGGTCTGCTTGATGCAGAGTTCAGTTCAATTCCTGGATATCTTGTTAACTTTCTGTCTCGTTGATCTGTCTAATGTTGACAGTGGGGTGTTAAAGTCTCCCATTATTATTGTATGGGAGTCTAAGTCTCTTTGTAAATCTCTAAGGACTTGCTTTATGAATCTGGGTGCTCCTGTATTGGGTGCATATATGTTTAGGATAGTTAGCTCTTCGTGATGAATTGATCCCTTTACCATTATGTAATGGCCTTCTTTGTCTCTTTTGATCTTTGGTGATTTAAAGTCTGTTTTATCAGAGACTAGGATTGCAACCCCTGCTTTTTTTGTTTTCCATTTGCTTGGTAGATCTTCCTCCATCCCTTTATTTTGAGCCTATGTGTGTCTCTGCATGAGAGATGGGTCTCCTGAATACAGCAAACTGACGAGTCTTGATTCTTTATCCAATTTGTCAGTCTATGTCTTTTAATTGGACCATTTAGTCCATTTACATTTAAGATTAGTATTGTTATGTGTGAACTTGATCCTGTCATTATGGTATTAGCTGGTTATTTTGCTTCCTAGTTGATGCAGTTTCTTCCTGGCATCAGTGGACTTTACATTTTAACATGTTTTTGCAATGGCTGGTGCCTGTTGCTTCTTTCCATGTTTAGTGCTTCCTTCAGGATCTCTTGTAGGGCAGGCCTGCTGGTGACAAAATCTCTAAGCATTTGCTTGTCTGTAAAGGATTTTATTTCTCCTTCACTTATGAAATTTAGTTTGGCTGGATATGAAATTCTGGGTTGAAAATTCTTTTCTTTAAGAATGTTGAATATTGGCCCCCACTCTCTTCTGGCTTGGAGAGTTTCTGCCGAGAGATCTGCTGTTAGTCTGATGGGCTTCCCTTTGTGTGTAACCCGACCTTTCTCTCTGACTGCCCTTAACATTTTTTCCTTAATTTCAACTTTGGTGAATCTGACAATTATGTGTCTTAGAGTTGCTCCTCTCGAGGAGTATCTTTGTGGCATTCTCTGTATTTCCTGAATTGGAATGTTGGCCTGCCTTACTAGGTTGGGGAAGTTCTCCTGGATGATGTCCTGCAGAGTGTTTTCCAACTTGGTTCCACTTTCCCCGTCACTTTCAGGCACACCAATCAGACATAGATTTGGTCTTTCACATAATCCCATACTTCCTGGAGGCTTTGTTCATTTCTTTTTACTCTTTTTTCTCCACGCTTCTCTTCTTGCTTCATTTCATTCATTTGATCTTCAATCGCTGATACTCTTTCTTCCAGTTGATTGAGTCGGTTACTGAAGCTTGTGCAATTGTCACATAGTTCTCATGTTACAGTTTTCATCTCTATCAGTTCTTTTAAGGTCTTCTCTGCATTGATTATTCTAGTTATCCATTCATCCATTCTTTTTTCAAGCTTTTCAGTTTCTTTGTGCTGGTTACATAGTTCCTCCTTCTTTAGCTCTAAGAAGTTTGATCAACTGAAGCCTTCTTCTCTCAACTCATCAAAGTCATTCTCCATCCAGCTTTGTTCCATTGCTGGCAATGAGCTGTGTTCCTTTGGAGGGGGAGATGCGCTCTGATTTTTTGAATTTCCAGCTTTTCTGCACTGCTTTTTCCCCATCTTTGTGGTTTTATCTGCCTTTGGTCTTTGATGATGGTGATATACTGATGGGGTTTTGGTGTGGTATCCTTTCTGGTTGTTAGTTTTCCTTCTAACAGTCAGGGCCCTCAGCTGTACGTCTGCTGGAATTTGCTTGAGGTCCACTCCAGACCCTGTTTGCCTGGGTATCAGCAGTGGAGGCTGCAGAAGATAGAATATTGCTGAACAGCGAGTGTTGCTGTCTGATTCTTGCTCTGGAAGCTTCGTCTCAGGGGTGTACCCTGCTGTGTGAGGTGTGAGTTGTAGGTCTGCACCTAGTAGGGGATGTCTCCCAGTTAGGCTACTCAGGGGTCAGGGACCCACTTGAGCAGGCAATCTGTCCTTTCTCAGATCTCAACTTCTGTGCTGGGAGATCCACTACTCTCTTCAAAACTATCAGATGGAGGGATTTACCTCTGCCCAGGTTTCTGCTGCTTTTTATTTAGCTATGCCCTGTCCCCAGAGGAGGAGTCTACAGAGGCAGGCAGGCCTCCTTGAGCTACGGTGGGCTCCACCCAGTTTGAGCTTCCCAGCAGCTTTGTTCACCTACTTAAGCCTCAGCAATAGTGGGCACCCCTCCCCCAACCTCACTGCCACCTTGCAGTTAGATCTCAGACTGCTGTGCTAGCAATGAGGGAGGCTCCGTGGGCATGGGACCCTCTGGGCCAGGTGTGGGATATAATCTCCTGGTGTGCCATTTGCTAAGACTCTTGGTAAAGCACAGTATTAGGGTGGGAGTTACCCGATTTTCCAGGTGTTGTGTGTCTCAGTTTCCCTTGGCTAGGAAAAGGGATTCCCTTCCCCCTTGCACTTCCCAGGTGAGACAATGCCTCACCCTGCTTCAGCTCTGGCTGGCTGGGCTCCACCAGCTGACTAGCACTGATTGTCTGGCACTCCCCAGTGAGATGAACCTGGTACCTCAGTTAAAAATGCCGAAATCACCTGTCTTCTGTGTCACTCATGCTGGGAGCTGTAGGCTGGAGCTGTTCCTATTCTGCCATCTTGGGTGCACCCCGGCAAAATTTTAGTGCTGCTGGTTGGTGACAGATGTGGGGACTAGGGATACAGAAAGCAAACCCTAGCAATTCCCCACAACAAGCTCATAGCAGTTTATCATCTATAGTCAGGCATATCCATAGCTCACTTTCCCTAATTTAGCATATCAAAGAAGAAAAGTAAGGACACCAAACACAGGAACAAATTATTAATAACACAATTTTTCTGTTTAGGGACATTTTCGTAATTGCCTACAGAGAGTGTTATGGAAGGAATCCAATAATATATGTCAAAAGCCATTTAAAAGTACATAGCATTTTACCTAACTGTCTAAAAATGAAGAAAAGGAGCAAAGTGTTTTTATATTCTTTCAGTTTGGTTTAGGGGTGGTCATATTTATAACTCTTCAAGGATTAAAAAAAAAGTCACAAATGAAGATATTTTTGTTATGCCCCACAGTAAGGAAATCACCTTTCGCACTGAGCTGTGGTAATAAACCAACTATGCTTTGTGTTAATTCATTTTTATTTTTAAACAGGGCAGAATTTGCTTTAGGAGGTACTTTCCTGTTAGCAGGTCTGTTCATTGAGATCACACTGTGTGATCTATACCTTACCACTTTATCCACCTTACAAATGGCAAATGGAGGAATGTGGATACACTGAGCAGAGCATTCCGGGAATGCTCTTTATACCAGAAAAAAATCCACTGACTAATATTTGGTGACAAACATGATGAGAATATACTACATGGTTTCCTGTTAATTCCACCATTTTGGCATCTGCTATGTATCCTTACTGGAGCTGACCTAGGGAGGGTGGAAGACACGAAACCAAAATAGATACAGTTTCTAGTCAAATGATTTCATAATTTAGTGGAAAGAACCTGTTCTTTTTCAGAGGACCTCAGCTGATGCACTCCTCTTTCCTTTGGTTTTGCCTAAGTATGTGATGCCTAGAACTTCAGCAGTCATGTTGTGATAGTGAGGCTGCAGTCATGAGAACAAAAAGCCCCATAAGAATGAATAAGCAGAAATATAGAAAGTCTGGCTCCCTGATGACATTATTCAGCTACTTGCATCAACACTGAGGCTACCGTCCCTTTATGAAAACAGCAAATGTAATTATGATTAAGAATAGGTCTTCATTTTCTTACAACTCAAAGTGTTCCTTAAGGTTACACATGAAATACTGGAAGGCTAGAAATTTTTATATCTAAGGATCTAGTTTAAAATTTTACATTAGGTTTAACTTTTCCCAAGAGTAACTTGCAAACATTTTAAATCATTTCCTCCAACTCCCATAATACCATTTTTGTTGCAGAAAGCCTCTTTCTCACGTGGGTACATGATATGTGAAAATATACTGAGGGTAGTGCTTTTCCTATGATAAGTTCAGTATTCCCACTCATCTGCAGGTATACATCCAAGTGGATGCTTGAAACAAACAACAGTACTCGTATTAGTTAGGGCTTTCTAGAGGGACAGAACTAATAGGATTGATGTGTGTATATATATTTTTATATATTTACATTATTTATATATATATATATGAAAGTTTATTAAGGAGTATTGACTCACACCATCACAAGGTGAGGTCCCACAATAGGCCATCTGCAAGCTGAGGAGCAAGGAAGCCAGTCCAAGTCCCAAAGCTGAAGAACTTAGAGTCCGATGTTCAAGGGCAGGAAGCATCCAGCACAGGAGAAAGATGTAGGCCGGAAGTCTGAACCAGTCTAGTGTCTCCACATTCTTCTGCCTGCTTTTATTCTGGCCACGCTGGCAGCTGATTAGATGGTGCCCACCCAGATTGAGGGTGGGTCTGCCTTTCTCAGTCCACCGACTCAAATGTTAATCTCCTTTGGCAACACCCTCACAGACACACCCAGGAACAATACTTTGCATCTTTCAATCCAATCAAGTTGACACTAACCATCACAGTACCAAATCCTGTTTACACTGTTTTTCCCTGTACATACCTAATGTAAAGTTTAACTAATAAATTAAGCAAGCAAAACATTAACAATAATAACAAATAATAAAATAGAACAATTAGAACAATATACTGTAATAAAAGTTATGTGAATGTAGGCCAGGCGTGGTGCCTCATGCCTATAATCCCAGCACTTTGGGTGGCTGAGGCAGGTGAATCACCTGAGGTCAGGAGTTTGAGACCAGCCTGGCCGACATGGTGAAATTCCACCTCTACTAAAAATGCAAAAAATTAGCCAGACATGGTGGTGGGCACCTGTAATCCCAGTCACTCGGAAAGCTGAGGCTGGAGAATCGTTTGGACCCAGGAGTCAGAGGTTGCAGTGACCCGAGATGGTGCCACTGGACTCCAGCCTGGGTGACAGAGCAAGACTTCATCTCAAATAAATAAAATAAAATAAAGTTATGTGACTATGGTCTCTCTTTCTCTCTCAAAATATCTTACTGCACTGTAATCATCAATCTCCAGACCGCAGCTGACCATGGATAATTGAAACAAAAACTACAAATAAGGGGAGGAAATATCAGTAAGGGTAAAACGAATCTAGCCAGAAGGCAAAGGTGGAGATTTTTCTCTCTGCTATTAGGTAGATAGATATATTTTCAGCACTATCCTCAGAATAAATTAATTAAAAGACTCTGCTAAATGTTTCCAAGTCTGGTTCTGAAATAACTCCTTCAATCAGAGGTTATTTTTAGCTTCCTCAAAGTTTTCTAATCCATTTTCTCAACTTACATGAAGAACTTCTACATTTTTCTGGAGTTTCAGGCTACTCTGCTTCTGTAGCTGCCATTTAGAGGTAGATTAGAAGAGAGGTAGATCTCCATCTGAAATTCCTAATTTCACTTCCTCTTTTTGGTTTTCAAATTAACGAGTTGTGTACAACTGGGTGTGTGGGAAAGCAGGCACAGGCCAGTGTCTTCCTTGGTTGTGTGGTATCTCACACTTGCTCATATCATGCGGCAGGCTGGAGCCTGCATCATTTTCCATTAGTGATCTGATCTGGCCCATGTGAACTTCACCTCCTACCTGCATTCATAGTGGCTTTTGCTTGGAAGGGCTTCGCATTTTCTTCATGACTGGAGGTCACAATACTAAAACATCTGTAGGAAAATAAAGTAATGGGCCTGCTAATATGTTTAATGGCCTTAATAGCATTGAAAACTATGTGCTTAGTGCTGATTTCATAGTTTCCCTTGGCATGATGGATGGCAAGACTGTGCATTTATGCAGAGGCAAAAAATGGCCCAAATGTCACTGTGAGTGTGATGCAGGAGAGTGAGAGAGAAACACTATGGCAGCATTATGAAATCTCAACTCCAATCCACCTTCACAGGAAATAATTACTTTAGGTGATAAAAGAGGCAGCCAACGAGGAGGCTGGTGCTAGCTTAAAGGAATTTGGTTCATTTGTTTAAAAGCAGAACTTCTGAATGCCTGTGCTGAGTGAATTGTCTTGTGAGCAAGACCAATAATAGTGTAGAAAGAGAAAGTTCTGAGACATGACAAATTCTGAATTGGAGAGATCACCTTTTCTGTCACAGCTTTCTTCCTAGTTCTATGGTTACATTATGGCCTGTGTTCTAGAGCTTTCCAACCTCACCCTCTTTGGTCTATATCACATTTCTTAGGGCACTATTCATCGTAGGTAAGTGGACTAATTAATTCAGGTCACTACATCACTATGTCATGAACTGGCCCTACACAAAGATGTTTTAGATGAGGCTCTCTGGAAAAAAACGTCAAGGGTCATCAGCAATTGGGAATCTCAGTAGCACTGTGGCCCTGGCAGGGCTCTTGAGCATTTGCCCATGCCATCTGGACATGGGACCGGTGCTGGAGAGACAGCACTAACACTCTGAACTGTGAAGATAAAATTTATTGGGATGATGAACCTCTTTAGTAGATTCCACTGCCTCAGTTTTCCAAGGGCCATTGGAGAGGTCAGTATTAGTCTTTCCTCCTCCCTCAGGGGCCCAAACACCACCAGGGGCCTAGACAGGAGAGGGGGCTACAAAAGAGGAAGTCCTCAGAATTAGAAGCAAGCTGTGGGCGCCATGAAACCCTTTCCTCACTGATAGTGAACATCCACGTGGACACACAATGGCCAATGACTGGGTCTAGAGACATTGACTTGCTCAAGTGCCAGTATCTAAAGTGGTTATGACTCCTCATCATGGTCTTACTCAGTGATATGGTTTGGCTGTGTCCCCATCCAAATCTCATCTTGAATTGTAGCTCCCATAATTCCCACATGTCATGGGAGAGACCCCGTGGGATATAGTTGAATAATGGGAGTGGGTCTTTCCAGTGCTGTTCTCATGATAGTGAATAAGTCTCATGAGATCTGATGGTGTTATAAAGAGGAGTTCCTTTGCACACATTCTCTTGCTTGCCACCATGTAAGACATGCCTTTGTTTCTACTTTGCTTTCTGCCATGACTGTGAGGCCTCCTCAGCCATTTGGAACTGTGAGTCCACTAAACCTCTCTTCTTTATAAATTACCCAGTGTCAGGTATGTCTGTATTAGCAGCATGAGAATGGACTAATACACTCAGCCTTGCAGGGTCCTGCCTTTCCCATCATCTCATACAAGGGCTTGTGATGCTTACTGCAGAGGAGAACTTTTAAACAATATCTCCTTAGGATAAGTAACAGTAATGTGACCATTGGGATTTTTGAAAAATTCCATTTTAAGCCAAGGCATATAGGGCATAATGCTTCACTATTCTAAATTTTCACCACAATTTTAGTATAGCCGTAGCATCTAAGCATTTGTGTTTACTAACAGCTACTCACCCCCGGGTCTTAAACAAAGCATTCTGTATGAGTTTAAGTTTTTGAGGAGCCTTAGGACCTTACTTGGTGACAGGTAATTCAGTAGCTTTAAAGGTTAAGGGGCTGGGCATGGTGACTCATGCCTGTGATCCCAGCACTTTGGGAGGCTGAGGCAGCAGATTGCTTAAGGTCAGGAGTTCGAGACCAGCCTGGTCAACATGGTGAAACCCCGTTTCTACTAAAAATACAAAAAATTAGCATGGCGTGGTGGTGCACGCCTGTAGTCCTAGCTACTCAGGAGGCTGAGGCAGGAGAATCGCTTGAACTCGGGAGGCAGAGGTTACAGTGAGCCAACATAGCACCACTGTACTCCAGCCTGGGTGACAGAGGGAGACTCAGTCTCAAAAAAAAAAAAAAAGTTAAGGAATAAAGAAAATGACAGTTAGTGAGTCTTCTTAATTGTTCTGGGTAATCTGAAGACAGCCCAGGTACCAAAGCTTCCTAAAGCCCATTTATTTTATTGATTGCCCAATCTCACCTAAATAATTGATTTTACAATTTACATTTGATTCCATCATATTTGAGCTTTTCCCCTGGGACAAATTTATATGGTAAACTCTCGCAGATGAAAATAAAATTTCATTTACCAATTTTAACTTCTAAATGGTTTATTGATACTCTTCATTCATCTCTGAATTTAGAAGATTTATTTAAAAGGAAAGACAAATATAAATTACAGCATGGATAATATTCCTTTTCTTTCAGCAATTACTAGGAGGAGTTTCATTTTGTTGACATCTAGGAAAGAAGTCATCCATCAAATTGCAATTTAGTAATATTCCTCCCTTTCTTGAAATGAAGGAGCAGCTCAAATTTGGCTTAATGATTCTTATTTTCTGGCCCCTGTAGTTACTAATTCACATGTTTGAGGTTATAGTTCCCAAGACCAAAAATTTAGAAAGGAATTCTCCATGATCAAAAATACGTAATTTAGTGGAAGTTTCAGAGCCATGTTAAGGGCAGTAGTTGTTTCTTTAGGTATCAAACACAAGCACCCTGTTTAGCAATGTCATAACAAAGCATAAGCAGTTAAAGTGGAAAGACGAATGGGTAAAACTTTACCAGTCAAACTAAATTTTTTAAAAGAATCTTTTAAAAAGGGGCTGAGTGTGCTGACTCATGCCTGTAATCCCAGCACTTTGGAAGGCTAAGACGGTAGGATCACTGGGGTCCTAAAGTTTGAGACCAGACTGAGCAACATAGACCCCATTGCTACAGAAAAAAAAAAAAAAAAAATGTAGCCAAGTGTTATGGCACATACCTGTGGTCAGGAGGCTAAAGCTGGAGGATCACTTTAGCCCAAGAGTTCAAGGCTTCAGTAAGCTATGATTGCGCCATTGCACTCCAGCCTGGGCAACAGAACACGATCCTGTCTCAAAAAAAAAAAAAAAAAAAAAAATATATGTGGAAGTACTGTGTATCCAATATTTCATTCTCTCAACTGCCATTTGAAAGAGGCATTGGTGCCTGGCGCGGTGGCTCACGCCTGTAATCCCAGCACTCTGGGAGGCTAAGGCAGGTGGATCACGAGGTCAGGAGATCAAGACCATCCTGGCTAACACAGTGAAATCCCCTCTCTACTAAAAATACAAAAAATTAGCCGGGCGCAGTGGCGGGCGCCTGTAGTCCCAGCTACTCGGGAGGCTGAGGCAGGAGCAGGGCGTAAACCCGGGAGGCGTAGCTTGAGGTGAGCCGAGATCGCGTCACGGCACCCCAGCCTGGGCGACAGAGCGAGACTCCGTCTCAAAAAAAAAAAAAAGAAAGAGGCATTGGTAATTCCATTTTACAGATGAGAAAACAAGACTCAGATTGTTTAAGTAACCTTCCCAAAGACACAGAATCGTGAACGGTAGGTCTGAAACTGAAGTCCTAGCAAGCTCAAGCTCACTATCTTCCCCCTACACAATGTGTCTGTGCATAGGAACGACTATAGTAAAATAAACCAAGTCAACTATCTCTTTGTCTTGGATATTTTATTAAATTAAGGGCAGAAAAATTATCAGCAGCCTCTATTTGAAGAGAATCGGCTTTGCCTGATCTGTCCTTCATCTCTATTTTTCCGTCTTCTCTCCTTTACCTTGCCATCACCATGTAAGACATGTGTCTGTGGCTTGGAATCAATCTCTTGCAGGAAGACAATATCCTTGGCCAAAGAAATTACACCAAAATATTAACAGTGGTTGTGTTTGAAATAGGGTGAATTTATTCCTTCTTGCTATGTTTGTATATTTCATAATAAAAGTAAACTTGTAAAAATAAGGTCTTAAATGTACATTTCTAAATTTATCTTCTTAAAAATTTTTAAATTGACAAATAAAAATTGTGTACATTATAGGGTATGACATGAGGTTTTGATGTATGTGCACATTGTAGAATGGCTAAATCAAGCTATTGAACATATCCATTTCCTCACGTATTTATCATTTTTTGGTGGTGAAAGCTTTCACTTTTCAAGTATGCAATGCATTGTTATTAGCTATAGTCACCATGTTGCACAACAGATCTCTTGAACTTATTCCGCCTGTCTAACTGAAAATTTATATCCTTTTACCAACATCTCCTTGATTCCACCTCTAATGTTTTAAGTTAAAACTATGTCTTTAACATGGAAAAATAAAGAATTAAATGAACTATTGCCATTTAAGAACATTTTGGGGAAATCCACCAGCTATAAAAGCCCAACTTGTAAACATCCCAAAATGCCAACAATCATAATGAATTTAGCTGTCATCACTTACTTGATTTAATTTTCTTCACAGTTTTTTAATGTACTTCCATGTGTCTTATGGGGACATGTGACCGATGCTAGGTCACATGTCCTCATGCCTCATTCTCTAGGAATCAAGGGCTTGTCTTGCTTAATCTTGCTGGCTTTAGCCTTCCTACTCTTCCCAGTCCTTCATCTGCCGCCAAGGTTTCCCCAGGACAGCGATGGTTTGACTTTGTTTATTCCTGGTATTATGCATCAGGCCAGATTATGCTCAGGAGCTACAGAATTGTTTCTTTAAATACACACACGTGCATCCACACACACACATGCGCACACACGTGCGTACACACATACACACGCACACACAGGCTCACGTGGACACAAGCACAGGTGTGGACATGCACGCACACACACACAGGCACATGTGCACGTACACACACGTGTGCAAACACACATGCATGCGTGGACACACACCATGCATACACACACTCCCACACACACACATTTTTTCTCTTATTAGAAAAGTAACATTTTGGAAACCTTAGGAAAAAAATTGATAAACCAATGGATAAAAACAATGCCACATTGAATTTCACACAGAGCTGTCTTTGTGGATATCCTTCTGTTAGTTTGCCTATTCATGTGTGTGTTCCTGTGTGCAGGTGTACATGTGCACATGTGATCATAAAAACCTGGACAGAATTCTCTGTCGTTAAAAAGTCCCAATTTAAAATAGAATAGTTAGGTCTAAGTTTAAAATTACATTTTAAGATATGGCTTATTATACCATGTTTGCTTTAAAGATGACCTCTCTACAGCTTATGCTAACTCTCCAGTAGCTTCCATAAAATATTAAAAACTAGCTCTGCCTCTCCTAAAGGAAGGCACTTTTATTTTCTTAAACTCATTTTAATGGCTAAAATAAGAGCTTTCTCCCTCTCCCCCAACATGGTCACCATCTTCAGGAAGTACTAAATCAGGAAGCTTCTCAATTCTTTCCTCCTCTAGTAGTTCCTCTTTTTGGAAAAAGTTACTTTCTTAACTGGACAGATGGGAGAGTCCAACAGGCTCTGAACTGAGCCAAAGCAGAAGTGGAATCCAACACCACGGAGTAGGTCCCACATCTCCACCTCCTCCTATTTCACCTTCCCTCGTGGTGAGCTCAGCAGGAAGGGCCTCTCCTGACTGAGGTTCCCCAGCCGCATTGTCTGTGGCTGCGAGGGGAAGTCAGATTCAGCTGGGGGAGAAAAAGGAAGCCTCACTCTCCCCGTAACCCTTTGGCACTCTGTGACCTCCCATCTGTCTCCTGTTTACACAGCAAACTGATTAGAACCCAGAGGAGAGCAAGAGTATGATTAATCAGCACCCCAAATCTCAAGAATGGTCCCTATAGAATATGCTCTGTATGTTGTAATACGCACGTATGTGCTCCGTGTGTGGTGTGTTAAGTATACATTGTAGATTATACTTACATTGTAATGTACTTGTACATTAAATTACAAGTAGATTTTTAGAAATTGCACAGGGAAGTTTCAACTTCCTTTAGGGCTCCATAATTAAGTTTCCTAGAATAGCTTAGAAAACAAATTTGCAATTATATCGAAGCTAACCTATAACTTTAGTATAAAATGTAGCAAAATACATGCTGGGTAAAGAGCCATTGAGATATACTTTAAAATCATCAACCATTCTCACTTAGGTGAGAGCAACAGGGTAGATTTCATTTACTTGGAAGTTAATTTTGTTGTTTTTCAGTTTAGGGCCTGGCTAAGGCTCCTTCATTCCCTCTGCATTCTCCATACCTCAGGTCTGTAAATACCATGAGATGCTTCCCACATGCGACTGTCCAGAAGCATGTCATCTCATTCTCAGTCTCAAATGGACTTTGTTATTTTCAAAGGAAGAGAGGTCTTACCTGAGGCAGAACTGTGGCCACTCCTAGGGTTTAGACACTTCTGGTTACGTGTGGTGGACAGGTAGGATCAGATGATGAAAGCCTGTTTCCAGAGGCTAAGGAGGTTCCTAGGAGGTAATTCATCCTAAAGGAAGAAGGAGCCGGGCACAACCAACTTGATACTGCTATAGAACCTTCACGGTCAGTGGTGGAGAGGAGTTTGGAGCACAGCGTTGTGCCAGTTTCACGGATCTGTCACCATCATCCAAGACTCTACATCTGGGTTCTAGGAAGAGAAGGGGCTGTAAGTCATAATTGGAGGATTTATTTATTTGTTTTGGCCTAACATTAGGATATATTCGCTTTGCTTGGGTCATTCCCTAAAGGAATGTGATATGAGAGAGATAGGGAAGGGGACAGTGGCCAGTAGACAGTGTTGGTACCTGGAAGCTTCCCAGGCACCACTGGCAGCTGCAGCAGTGGTCCTAGGCAGAGGTCTGTGCCTACAGCAGCACTACCCAGAAGGAGAACACCAGATCTGGAGGGTGTGGTGGGCCCTGCAGAATCTGGGCGGGGCTCTCCTGAGGCAGCATCGGGGGTGATATCCCGCAGGGGAAGGGCCAGGGTCAGCGGAGCAGTCTGCCCCCAGGGACCCTGGGGTTAAGGGATGGGATGCTTACTAATTATACTCTCAATTTGGAACTCTGGGCTCAAACTGCCAGAAGCCCAGACAGGATGCAGGGCTAAGAAAAGGAAACAGGAAATACTCAGAATGAAAGAAAAAATAGAGGCGCTAAAAGATCTTCTTACTGATGCAGGTATCAGATGGAAGATGACCTGTAAGCTAGCCAGACACATTTCTAAGCACATGTGAAACACATATGGGGAACCCTCAACAGGAGGCTTTTGGTAGCTGGGGACCCACATAGATAGGTAGATTCTTGTTTCACTACGACAAGAATTATATCAAAGCGAAACAAAACTTGAAAACAGAAACATCTATACTGGCCTAGAAAAGTGGAGATAAGAGAGGGAGGGAGAGAAATTGTCAAGGATTAAATTATATTTGCAATCTCAAAACACATTCTGCAGCAGAGCCTGGTAGTCTATGTGTCCATTTATGTAATTTAGAGTGTCTTGTTCCACCATGATTTTGCAGGTTGGGCAGAGGTGGGTTGGGAGACTGATATGCATTGTTGCACAAGATGTTTTCGAATGGCAGAAATTAATTGCTGTTCATTCCATCTCAGGGTATACTATTTTCGTAGGATAACCTGAATTCATCTCAGTGATGCATCTTCAAGGGGACTGAGGTATGTGTGCTTAGAATAGACTAAGAGCAGGAATTGCAGTGTTAGAGGGACTTGTGGTTTGCTCTTGTTTGGATTATCTTCCAGAAATAAAAATAATATATAAAACTCCAGCTGCCCCTTAGCACTAATTACATAAAGTTTAAGCATTACCCAGTGATATATAAATAAAAATGCCACATTATTTTTATGGAAAGTAATTTAAAGCCCCATAAATGGAGTTATATTTATCTGTGATTCTGACTGCTCTTAAGACCCCATTTGCACCTCCTTCATTTTAGAGAAACCTGAAGCTCCTTCAGAAATAAAAAGGGTAACTTCCTGGTCCCAATAACCTTTATAACTAGTATACTTTATTTTTTTTTCTAAACTCTTACTTAGGGCTGGGCACGGTGGCTCATGCCTGTAATCCCAGCAGTTTGGGAGGCCGAGGCAGGCGGACCGCTTAAGGTCAGGAGTTCAAGACTAGCCTGGCCAACATGGCGAAACTCTATCTCTACTAAAAATACAAAAATTAGCTGGGCATGGTGGTGGGTGCCTGTAATCTTAGCTACTCTGGAGGCTGAGTCAGGAGAATTGCTTGAACCTGGGAGGAGGAGGTTGTAGTGACCTGAGATAGCACCACTGTGTTCCAGCCTGGGTGACAGAGCAAGACTCCATCTCAAAAAATAAATACATAATAAAATAAAATCTTACTTAGAGTTTGAGGATGCAGAATTTAACTTAATGTTATCAGGACAATGTTTTTTTTTAAATCTTGGGGTTACTTAGCTTAAATACTTTTCCTTCTTAATTATTAGAGAGACAGTGTGAGATACTACGTAGATATTGTAGAATCTCATCAAGGTATCTCTGACTCTCAAAAAGTCATTTTTGAGAAGGCTGAGAGAGATGAAAGGACAACGCAGAGGAACTCATCTTTTTTTTAAAAACAGCTTTATTAAGGTATAATTGATTTACAAAAAACCCTGAACATTTAATGTATACAATTTGATGGGTTTGGACATAGGCACACACCGGTCTATAACCACAATCAAGGTAATAAACCTATCCATCACTTTCAAAACTTTTTTGTATGTTCCTTTGTGTAGGTGTGTATGTTTATTTTGGTTTTGTTTGTTGTTGTTGTTTTGTGGTAAGAAACAAATCCATCTTTAAGTTCTAGGAGCCAATCAGCAGGCACCACTATACACAAACTAGTAGTCACAAAATTATTTTTAGCCCTTAAAATGCTAACAATAGTTTCTCATAATCATTCATATTTTAGTTATCTTCCTCTTCTTCCTACACTGTCCCCCACTCAACTTCAGTTCTTTCCCGTACTTCTCTTTTCCTTATTTTACAATTTTTTCTATTTCATTCTTCCATCTTATTTGGCTGACCCAAACAGGCCACTTACTTTTTTTATTATTTAAAAATTTTTTTCATAGGTTATTGGGGTACAGGTGGTGTTTGGTTACATGAGTAAGTTCTTTAATGGTGATTTGTGAGATTTTGGTGCACCTATCACCTGAGCAGTATACACTGCATCCTATTTGTTGTCTTTTATCCCTCGCCCCCTTCCCACGCTTCCTCCCAAGTCCCCAAAGTCCATTGTGTCATTCTCATGAACAGGCCACTTTAACATGTGATGGAATGATATGCTTTAAAGATGTTATGGCCAAATGTTCAGGAAAGCTGTTTCGCAACACTATCAAAAGCCACATGAATATTCAGTCTTGGAGGAAATAGATGATAACAAATAATAATTGAGTTCAGACCATGGGCCAGGCACTGACTTTCATAGATGAATTTATTTAATCTTTACCACAACCTATGCTGTATCATTCTGATTTTGTACATGAGGAAACTAAAGAACAGAGAGGAGTTCAAGACCAGCCTGGCCAACATGGTGAAATCCTGCCTCTACTAAAAAATACAAAAATTAGTTGTGTACCCGTAATCCCAGCTACTCGGGAGGCTGAGGCACAGGAATTGCTTGAACCCGGGAGGTGGAGGTTGCAGTGAGCCAAGATCACGCCACTGAACTCTAGCCTGGGAGACAGAGCGAGACTCCATCACAAAAAAAACAAAAACAAAAACAAAAAACCCAGAGAGATGAGGTACCTTGCTCAAGGCACACAACCGTGATTTGAACAAAGGAAGTCTAGCTCTGAAGCTTGTGTTCTTTACCAGGGCAATCCTCAAAGTGTACAGCCCTGTGCTAATATTTTTTATGGGGCTCCCATTTACACAATTTTATTAAAATGTATTATACAGTTCATGGGCCCATGAAGGAACAGCAATTTATCAATGAAGATTTAGAATAATGAGTAGAGAGGAGGGGCCTACATGCTTGGTTATTGTCAAATCAGTTCAACCAGAAGACAGTTCCTCATAGTGTCCAGTTACCATATCTTCCTGTGCAGATCCAGGAACCATCTTTCCAGACTTCATTTTCAAATGTTCCATTCCAGGCTAATTTCCTATCTTTCCCAGTGATTTGAAAGGAGTAAACCATTGTGGTTCACAATGCCTTGGCTTTTCAATTGGAAATGACATAGATCTTTTTGCCTCTGAAGGTCCTTAACACAATGTATTTCATCTGACTACATTATCATTCATGATGCTACATGCTCATCCATCCTCAGCTCATAAAAACTGGCTTCCAATGTGCCTCTCAGAGGCTGTTCCTGGGCTTCACTGGGTGACCGACTTGGGTGTCAATTGCAGGGGAGGGACAGAGTAAAAGAGTCCTGCAACCCCACCCCTCTCCATTGCCCTTGAGTACTGTAGACTAGTGGTGCCTCTGGTTAGAACTTACACAAGAAGAACTGATGCAGGTGGCCAAACACGTGTTCAATTCCAAGAGCAGATGGTAGATCCACAGTGACCATCAGAAGACTCAAGCCCTAAACATATCCTGGGCCTGCAGTAAGAAAGCCCACTCTCAAAACAGATTATTAGTTATGTTACAAACACGTGCAATGCTCTGTAACTTTTTAAAATGGAATTTGAATACCTCTTGCGTACTTTGCTTAATTTGGTAAAATTCCTAGAAATTTTGCATAGGTTAATAGGAAGCTACCAGAAACCCTCTGAGAAATCGCTTCCCTTGTGGTCCTTGATGTTGCAATTTCCTTAGTAATTAATGATTTGTACTATTTGCATATTTGGGTATTTGTTTTAAAAAACAATTATTTGTGCACTTCCTATGGGTCCTCACTATTTTAATTGTTTCACAAATATCAGTTCATTTCATTTCCATAACAACTCTGTTTCATAACCACTATCATCATTTCTGTTTATTGAGGAAAAGTCGAGTTAAATAACTTGCTAAAGATTACACAGCTAGTAAGAGACAGAGCTGGGGTCCTTACCTAGACAGTGTGCACACTTAACCACTACACTCACCTGTGTCTACAGGATATAAACAATAGGTCCCCCAAGATGAACTCCTGTAGTCATTGCCAAACCAGAAGCTGTCTTTTCTCTCTCTAGGCACCTGTCAAAGAGAAATGTTGATGTCCATGAATTCTTAAACACTTTTTTTACATTTATACATTGTAAATTTGAGGATATTTCTTTCAGGGGTCTTAAAATTTACTAGGTGTGATGGTTAATATTGAGTGTCAACTTGATTGGATTGAAGGATTCAAAGTATTGTTCCTAGATGTGTCTGTGAGGGTGTCACCAAAGGAGATTAACATTTGAGCCAGTGGACTGGAAAAGGCAGACCCATGCCCAATCTGGATGGGCACCATCTAATCAGCTGCCAGCATAGCCAGAATAAAAGCAGAAAGAAGAACATGGAAAGACTAGACTGGTTTAGTCTTCTGGCCTACATCTTTCTCCCGTGCTGGATGCTTCTTGCCCTTGAACATTGGACTCCAAGTTCTTCAACTTTGGGACTTTTATACCTTCAACCACAGACTGAATGAAGGCTGCACTGTCAGCTTCCCTTCTTTTGAGGTTTTGGGACTTGGACTAGCTTCCTTGCTCCACAGCTTGCAGACGGCCTATTGTAGGACCTCACTTTATGATGGTGTGAGTCAATACTCCTTAATAAACGCCCCTTATAGATACATCTATCCTATTAGTTCTGTTCCTCTCGAGAACCCTGACTAATATACTGCGTAATGCTACTGCAAGTAACAGCCATGATGGGGGGTGTCAGGAGAGACTGCTAAAATAAAATCTAACTGTCAATCTGTTTCAAAGAATGACTTGTGTTTCATCATTGCACAGGCTGTCTCTGTGTGGCAATATAAAAAGGAACTTCCTTTCCATCACATTGGTTAAGTTCTTTGATAACGTGAAAAATAGCAAGAAAGCAAAGATCAGGGTTTTTCAATTACTTTTTAATAGGGATCAAAGGTGTTTGTGGTTTTTTTTTTTTTTTTTGAAACTGATAACAACTGACTATAGGTTCTTTCCCATCTACCAATACTGTTCTCAACTTCAAGGTTATATAGAGGTATTCTTTTTTTTTTTTTTTTGTCTCGCTCTGTCGCCCAGGCTGGAGTGCAGTGGCACTATCTCGGCTCACTGCAAGCTCCGCCTCCCGGGTTTACGCCATTCTCCTGCCTCAGCCTCCCGAGTAGCTGAGACTACAGGCGCCCGCCACCTCGCCCGCCTAGTTTTTTGTATTTTTTAGTAGAGACGGGGTTTCACTGTGTTAGCCAGGATGGTCTGGATCTCCTGACCTCGTGATCCGCCCGTCTCGGCCTTCCAAAGTGCTGGGATTACAGGCTTGAGCCACCGCGCCTGGCCGTATAGAGGTATTCTTATTGTCTAAACATTCATTATCAAGTCCCTGATATTATGAGATTGCAAAAGATGTAGTAAGCTGAAAAATCCTAACAATCACCTGACCCCATTTACAAAACAGTCTCCAGCCATGTTTCAAAATCTTGGTTATCTGAATATTGATGATAATTTTGTGGTATAAACATTCTACAATACAATGCAAATTAACTCAAAAGAAAAATTGCCAATTTTGCCTTCTATATAAGATGACATAAAGTCATTGAAAAGAATGTTAAAGAACTATCTTATTCACAAAGCCATTGGCAAATAAGCATCTCACAGAATTAGAAGAGTTGACAACTGAAGAAGAGAAATTTGACAAGGATGATGCTACTTGGAAAAGAATGATTTTAATACAAAATGATTAAGAAAAAATCTTGTAAAATATGAGAAAATTCTGGAATATATTTTAAAAGAAAAATGATCCTCTTTCTAGTTTGCAAAGGAAGACAAATGCAAACTTTGCTATCAGATAACTTTGTGGAAAAATTCTACCCCCCCCCCAAAAAGCAATCAGTAGTTAGTTACTCTTTTATTCTAAGAATTATCACAACAGATACAATTATAACCTAAAAGTTTTTAATGTAATATAAAACAATTTTCATAATTTTAGCTTCACTTTTCATAAGATCCTAGTCAAACTTTCTTTTTATTTTCTATTTACTATTAAATGTTGGTTCCCATTTTGTGCGGTTTCACTGTGAAGTGGATCCTTCCTGGTACCAATTATTCTTGGATAATGAGGACTTTCTGTACTTTATCCTGACAGAACAAGGGCTAAATGGTTACCAAGACGAGATTGCATACTCATCTTCAACTTCACTTCAGTAAAAAAACTATTCTAAGGACCACAGAGACTGAAATGCAATGAGTTGAAGCACTTTTCACCTTGCTTCCCATTCAAGATTTATATCCTCATGACAGCTTTGATGAAGGCCCTGCAGCCCTGCAGATAAAGGTTGATGCTGACAGTCCTGGATTTAGCAGAGACTTGGTAAAGACTCAGTTCTCCAGAGTAAACCCAGTTGAATCTGGGTCCTCAAGTAGAAAGGTCTTTTCCTTAGAAAATTCTTCTAATACTAAATATATTGCATTGCCATGCACAGAGATGTATATTAACTCAGCAAATTCTTAGAAAAACCTCCTCTTTTTCTTTGTCCCAGAAATAGTCTTATTCAGTTCTTACATACTACAGATAGTACTAAAAATGTGGGTGAAATGGTTCCTTGACAAAATCAGATATTTTATTTACTTATAGATGCATCATGGTGTTATATTCTTGCAAATGACTTAATAACAAGTAATTATTTTGTAAAACGTCTCATAAAAATGACCTATAAACACATTCAGCTCTCAAGAATTCTGCCTCTCTCGCAAAAATAAACTTCCTGTAGATTTTAGAATTTTTTGTTGTATACACTGTACAATAATCTTAGTTGATGAGGAAGTAAAAATGCTAAAGATTAATCCTCAATTTAAATAATTTCTTACTTTTGGAAACTTCATTGAAACTGAGCAAATATCTGTTAAAAAGAGTAAAAAATATATTTAAATACTCCACATACTAATATGAAAATAGAAATCTTTCAAAAATAAGTAAGCAGCTTTCTTCTTAGTCAATTATTTTTCCTCCTGGCTACTATAAAATGTGGCTAATAAGTCAATAGCACTTTTCCTAAAAGGTTGTAACCAAAAAATATAATCTTTGTTTCTGCTGAACATGAACTGTTTGAGTTTCTTGATGACAAGTCATGCCAATTTCACATCTACTCAAAAGAGACACAGCTCCATTCCTCACAGAGTCAGAAAATATTCCATGTTAATACTATGCAGCCATAAAAAAGGATGAGTTTGTGTCTTTTGTAGGGACATGGATGCATCTGGAAACCATCATTCTCAGCAAACTATCACAAGAACAGAAAACCAAACATCGCGTGTTCTCACTCATAGGTGGGAATTGAACAATGAGATCACTTGGACTCGGGAAGGGGAACATCACACACCGGGGCCTATTATGGGGAGGGGGGTGGGGAGGGATGGCATTGGGAGTTATACCTGATGTAAATGATGAGTTGATGGGTGCTGACGAGTTGATGGCTGCAGCACACCAACATGGCACAGGTATACATATGTAACAAACCTGCACATTGTGCACATGTACCCTAGAACTTAAAGTATAATAATGAAAAAAAAAAAAAAGAAACTATTCCATGTTAAACACAACTTACATTAGAAGACCTTGTGGCAATGATACTTAAAATAACATCATTTAAAATAGTTCTTTAATTCAGAAAACAAAGATTTAAAACAAACAAACAACAACGACAAAAAAGACCAAGCCCACTGAGATGTAGAGCTATGGCAAAATTGTCACGTGTCCCTACTGGAATATTAGTAATACTAGCATTAAGGCATCTTAATATTAGTCTCCTCTCAATAATTTTTTTTTTTGAGATGGAGTCTTGCTCTGTCACCCAGGCTGGAGTGCAGGGGCGCCATCTCAGCTCACTGCAACCTCCACCTCCTGGGTTCAAGTGATTCTCTCACCTCAGCCTCCCAAGTAGCTGGGACTAGAGGTGCCCACCACCATGTCCAGCTAATTTTTGTATTTTTGGTAGATACAGGCTCTCACCATGTTGGCCAGGCTGGTCTTGAACTCCTGATCTCAGTTGATCCGCCCACCTCGGCCTCGCAAAGTGCTGGGATTACAGGCATGAGCCACCATGCCTGGCCCTCTCAGTAATTTCGATGTTATTTTGGCCGATCCGCCAGTTTTCTTCTTCTTTTGCCTCTCTTTACCTTTGGTTTCCCTCCTTCCAAACACAAGACCCACTGGAGGATCCACTACAAGGAGGATATAACAATTGGAAATGAAACTTGAAATTGTCAACTTCAACAGTTGTTTGCAACTCTAATTCAAAGAGCTGAATTTAAAATGTTGATAGATGTAGGACCGTTAGATAGAAAACTTAAAGGCAGTCGTTACTGGGACTCAGTTCTCTATTTCTTTCTATTGTCCCCAATTGCCAGCCAGGATCCCTTTACGGCTTCTACGGTCTTACACAAGGCACAACATTTGGGAAACGCCACATCTCTGTGGCCCATTCTTGCCAACCTTGATATTGATTACACTTGCCTAAGGCTTCGTAGGCCTTGGAAGCTGTACCACAGTTTGGGTGCCACCCCTTAGACAGGAGGGTGCAGTGCTTTGGGATCACCTGCTGGAGATGGGCACTCCCTCCTGCTCCTCTGAGGTTCTATACCCTCCTTCAGTTGCTAAAAGTAAAAATCTAACTACTGTTCCCTTCTTGTCTAGATTAATCATTCTCTCTCATCCCTTATCTTCTCCTTCACCCCCAAATTGGTTACCTGTCTCTCTTTCTTCTGTCAAAAACTCTCAATTATTTTGTTTTCAAAAACAAAACCCAGAAAGAGAGACTGTCCTCAGGCAACTTCCACTTGACTTTGAAACATAAAATTCCCCAAGAAGGAAATCCCAAAGTCCATCACTCTTCTTGGAAAAATATAAAGAAATAAATAAACAAGAAAAGTCAAATATAATAGATCTCCGTAATGATCAATTATGATGTGGTTTATAATTAGATAAACAATAACAAGCATAAAAATGCAAAAAATGCTATGAGTAAGATGATGAATAAAGAACATCAAATGGAGGTGGAAAAAGTTGGTTTTGGCCATCATTAAAAACTAAGTTGTTTCGATTTAATCTGAGCTCAGATTTCTCTCTTTTTTTTTTTTTTTTTTTTTTTTTTTGAGACAGAGTCTCGCTGTCACCCAGGCCAGAGTGCAGTGGCATGATCTCGGCTCACTGCATCCTCCGCCTCCCAGGTTCAAGTGATTCTTCTGCCTCAGCCTCCTGAGTAGCTGGGATTACAGGCACATGCCACCATGCCTGGCTAATTTTTTTATTTTTAGTAGAGATGGGATTTGCCATCTTGGTCAGGCTGGTTTCAAACTCCTGACCTCATGATCCACCTGCTTTGGCCTCCCAAAGTGCTGGGATTACAGCCGGCCTGAGCTCAGATTGCTGACAAAGACTGTGTTCACATGATTGCTGAATTCCACACTCCCCAATTCAAAAGAGAATCTCCAGCTTTGATAATTAATTGTGGCCTTCAAAAATCAATTCCAGCAACATTCAATATTCCTTCAAGGAAAGGCACTGATATGGTTTGGCTCTGTGTCCCCACCCAAATCTCATCTTGAATTATAACCCCCACATGTTGAGGGAGGGACATGGTGGGAGGTAATTGAATCATGGGGGCAGTTCCCCCATGCTGTTCTCATGATAGTGAGTGAATTCTCACGAGATCTGATGGTTTTAAAGTGTGGCACTTCCTCGCTCTCACTCTCTCCAGCTGCCATGTAAGACATGCCTTGCTTCATTTCCTGAGGCCTCCCGAGCCATGCAGAACTGTGAGTCAGTTAAAGCTACTTTCTTTTTTTTATTTATTTTTTTTTATTTTTTTTATTTTTATTTATTTATTTATTTATTTTATTTTATTTTTTTATTATACTTTAAGTTCTAGGGTACATGTGCATAACGTGCAGGCTTGTTACATATGTATACATGTGCCATGTTGGTGTGCTGCACCCATCAACTCGTCAGCACCCATCAATTCATCATTTATATCAGGTATAACTCCCCAATGCAATCCCTCCCCCCTCCCCCCTCCCCATGATAGGCCCCAGTGTGTGATGTTCCCCTTCCCGAGTCCAAGTGAGCTCATTGTTCAGTTCCCACCTATGAGTGAGAACATGCGGTGTTTGGTTTTCTCTTCTTGTGATAGTTTGCTAAGAATGATGGTTTCCAGCTGCATCCATGTCCCTACAAAGGACGCAAACTCATCCTTTTTTATGGCTGCATAGTATTCCATGGTGTATATGTGCCACATTTTCTTAATCCAGTCTGTCACTGATGGACATTTGGGTTGATTCCAAGTCTTTGCTATTGTGAATAGTGCCGCAATAAACATACGTGTGCATGTGTCTTTGTAGTAGCATAATTTATAATCCTTTGGGTATATACCCAGTAGTGGGATGGCTGGGTCATATGGTACATCTAGTTCTAGGTCCTTGAGGAATCGCCATACTGTTTTCCATAATGGTTGAACTAGTTTACAATCCCACCAACAGTGTAAAAGTGTTCCTATTTCTCCACATCCTCTCCAACACCTGTTGTTTCCTGATTTTTTAATGATTGCCATTCTAACTGGTGTGAGATGGTATCTCATTGTGGTTTTGATTTGCATTTCTCTGATGGCCAGTGATGATGAGCATTTTTTCATGTGTCTGTTGGCTGTATGAATGTCTTCTTTTGAGAAATGTCTGTTCATATCCTTTCCCCACTTTTGGATGGGGTTGTTTGTTTTTTTCTTGTATATTTGTTTGAGTTCTTTGTAGATTCTGGAAATTAGCCCTTTGTCAGATGAGTAGATTGCAAACATTTTCTCCCATTCTGTAGGTTGCCTGTTCACTCTGATGGTAGTTTCTTTTGCTGTGCAGAAGCTCTTGAGTTTAATGAGATCCCATTTGTCAATTTTGGCTTTTGCTGCCGTTGCTTTTGGTGTTTTAGACATGAAGTCCTTGCCCATGCCTATGTCCTGAATGGTACTACCTAGATTTTCTTCTAGGGTTTTTATGGTATTAGGTCTAACATTTAAGTCTCTAATCCATCTTGAATTAATCTTCGTATAAGGAGTAAGGAAAGGATCCAGTTTCAGCTTTCTACTTATGGCTAGCCAATTTTCCCAGCACCATTTATTAAATAGGGAATCCTTTCCCCATTTCTTGTTTCTCTCAGGTTTGTCAAAGATCAGATGGTTGTAGATGTGTGGCATTATTTCTGAAGGCTCCGTTCTGTTCCATTGGTCTATATCTCTGTTTTGGTACCAGTACCATGCTGTTTTGGTTACTGTAGCCTTGTAGTATAGTTTGAAGTCAGGTAGCGTGACGCCTCCGGCTTTGTCCTTTTGACTTAGGATTGTCTTGGCAATACGGGCTCTTTTTTGGTTCCATATGAACTTTAAAGCAGTTTTTTCCAATTCTGTGAAGAAACTCATTGGTAGCTTGATGGGGATGGCATTGAATCTATAAATAACCTTGGGCAGTATGGCCATTTTCACGATATTGATTCTTCCTATCCATGAGCATGGTATGTGCTTCCATTTGTTTGTGTCCTCTTTGATTTCACTGAGCAGTGGTTTGTAGTTCTCCTTGAAGAGGTCCTTTACATCCCTTGTAAGTTGGATTCCTAGGTATTTTATTCTCTTTGAAGCAATTGTGAATGGAAGTTCATTCCTGATTTGGCTCTCTGCTTGTCTGTTACTGGTGTATAAGAATGCTTGTGATTTTTGCACATTAATTTTGTATCCTGAGACTTTGCTGAAGTTGCTTATCAGCTTAAGAAGATTTTGGGCTGAGACGATGGGGTTTTCTAAATACACAATCATGTCATCTGCAAACAGGGACAATTTGACTTCTTCTTTTCCTAACTGAGTACCCTTGATTTCTTTCTCTTGCCTGATTGCCCTAGCCAGAACTTCCAACACTATGTTGAATAGGAGTGGTGAGAGAGGGCATCCCTGTCTTGTGCCAGTTTTCAAAGGGAATTTTTCCAGTTTTTGCCCATTCAGTATGCTATTGGCTGTGGGTTTGTCATAAATAGCTCTTATTATTTTGAGGTATGTTCCATCAATACCAAATTTATTGAGCGTTTTTAGCATGAAGGGCTGTTGAATTTTGTCAAAAGCCTTTTCTGCATCTATTGAGATAATCATGTGGTTCTTGTCTTTGGTTCTGTTTATATGCTGGATTACGTTGATTGATTTGCAAATGTTGAACCAGCCTTGCATCCCAGGGATGAAGCCCACTTGATCATGGTGGATAAGCTTTTTGATGTGCTGCTGAATCCGGTTTGCCAGTATTTTATTGAGGATTTTTGCATCGATGTTCATCAGGGAGATTGATCTAAAATTCTCTTTTTTTGTTGTGTCTCTGCCAGGCTTTGGTATCAGGATGATGTTGGCCTCATAAAATGAGTTAGGGAGGATTCCCTCTTTTTCTGTTGATTGGAATAGTTTCAGAAGGAATGGTACCAGCTCCTCCTTGTACCTCTGGTAGAATTCAGCTGTGAATCCATCTGGTCCTGGGCTTTTCTTGGTGGGTAGACTCTTAATTGTTGCCTCAATTTCAGAGGCTGCTATTGGTCTATTCAGGGATTCAACTTCTTCCTGGTTTAGTCTTGGAAGAGTGTACGTGTCCAGGAAATTATCCATTTCTTCTAGATTTTCTTTTTTCTTTTTTTTTTTTTTTGAGACGGAGTCTCGCTCAGTCGCCCAGGCTGGAGTGCTGTGGCCGGATCTCAGCTCACTGCAAGCTCCGCCTCCCGGGTTCACGCCATTCTCCTGCCTCAGCCTCCCCGGTAGCTGGGACTACAGGCGCCGCCACCTCGCCCGGCTACTTTTTTGTAGTTTTTAGTAGAGACGGGGTTTCACCGTGTTAGCCAGGATGGTCTCGATCTCCTGATCCACCCGTCTCGGCCTCCCAAAGTGCTGGGATTACAGGCTTGAGCCACCGCGCCCGGCCTTCCTTCTTCTAGATTTTCTAGTTGATTTGCGTAGAGGTGTTTATAGTATTCTCTGATGGTAGTTTGTATTTCTGTGGGGTCGGTGGTGATATCCCCTTTATCATTTTTTATTGCGTCTATTTGATTCCTCTCTCTTTTCTTCTTTATTAGTCTTGCTAGCGGTCTGTCAATTTTGTTGATCTTTTCAAAAAACCAACTCCTGGATTCATTGATTTTTTGGAGGGTTTTTTGTGTCTCTATCTCCTTCAGTTCTGCTCTGATCTTAGTTATTTCTTGCCTTCTGCTAGCTTTTGAATGTGTTTGCTCTTGCCTCTCTAGTTCTTTTAATTGTGATGTTAGAGTGTCAATTTTAGATCTTTCCTGCTTTCTCTTGTGGGCACTTAGTGCTATAAATTTCCCTCTACACACTGCTTTAAATGTGTCCCAGAGATTCTGGTATGTTGTATCTTTGTTCTCATTGGTTTCAAAGAACATCTTTATTTCTGCTTTCATTTCGTTATGTACCCAGTAGTCATTCAGGAGCAGGTTGTTCAGTTTCCATGTAGTTGAGTGGTTTTGATTGAGTTTCTTAGTCCTGAGTTCTAGTTTGATTGCACTGTGGTCAGAGAGACAGTTTGTTATAATTTCTGTTCTTTTACATTTGCTGAGGAGTGCTTTACTTCCAATTATGTGGTCAATTTTGGAATAAGTGTGACGTGGTGCTGAGAAGAATGTATATTCTGTTGACTTGGGGTGGAGAGTTCTATAGATGTCTATTAGGTCCGCTTGGTGCAGAGATGAGTTCAATTCCTGGATATCCTTGTTAACTTTCTGTCTCGTTGATCTGTCTAATGTTGACAGTGGAGTGTTGAAGTCTCCCATTATTATTGTATGGGAGTCTAAGTCTCTTTGTAAGTCTCTAAGGACTTGCTTTATGAATCTGGGTGCTCCTGTATTAGGTGCATATATATTTAGGATAGTTAGCTCTTCCTGTTGGATTGATCCCTTTACCATTATGTAATGGCCTTCTTTGTCTCTTTTGATCTTTGATGGTTTAAAGTCTGTTTTATCAGAGACTAGGATTGCAACCCCTGCTTTTTTTTGTTCTCCATTTGCTTGGTAGATCTTCCTCCATCCTTTTATTTTGAGCCTATGTATGTCTCTGCATGTGAGATGGGTCTCCTGAAGACAGCAGACTGATGGGTCTTGACTCTTTATCCAGTTTGCCAGTCTGTGTCTTTTAATTGGAGCATTTAGTCCATTTACATTTAAGGTTAATATTGTTATGTGTGATCTTGATCCTGCCATTATGATATTAACTGGTTATTTTGCTCATTAGTTGATGCAGTTTCTTCCTAGGCTCGATGGTCTTTACATTTTGGCATGTTTTTGCAGTGGCTGGTACCGGTTGTTCCTTTCCATGTTTAGGGCTTCCTTCAGGGTCTCTTGTAAGGCAGGCCTGGTGGTGACAAAATCTCTAAGCATTTGCTTATCTGTAAAGAATTTTATTTCTCCTTCACTTATGAAACTTAGTTTGGCTGGATATGAAATTCTGGGTTTAAAATTCTTTTCTTTAAGAGTGTTGAATATTGGCCCCCACTCTCTTCTGGCTTGGAGAGTTTCTGCCGAGAGATCTGCTGTCAGTCTGATGGGCTTCCCTTTGTGGGTAACCCGACCTTTCTCTCTGGCTGCCCTTAAGACTTTTTCCTTCATTTCAACTTTGGTGAATCTGGCAATTATGTGTCTTGGAGTTGCTCTTCTGGAGGAGTATCTTTGTGGCGTTCTCTGTATTTCCTGAATTTGAATGTTGGCCTGGCCTGCTAGGTTGGGGAAGTTCTCCTGGATGATATCCTGTAGAGTGTTTTCCAATTTGGTTCCATTTTCCCCCTCACTTTCAGGCACCCCAATCAGACGTAGATTTGGTCTTTTGACATAATCCCATACTTCTTGCAGGCTTTGTTCATTTCTTTTTCTTCTTTTTTCTTTTGGTTTCTCTTCTCGCTTCATTTCATTCATTTGATCCTCCATCGCTGATACTCTTTCTTCCAGTTGGTGGAGTCGGTTACTGAAGCTTGTGCATTTGTCACGTATTTCTCGTGTCATGGTTTTCATCTCTGTCATTTCGTTTATGACCTTCTCTGCATTAATTAGTCTAGCTGTCAATTCTTCCACTCTTTTTTTAAGATTTTTAGTTTCTTTGCACTGGGTACGTAATTCCTCCTTTAGCTCTGAAAGGTTTGATGGACTGAAGCCTTCTTCTCTCATCTCATCAAAATCATTCTCTGACCAGCTTTGATCCATTGCTGGCGATGGGCTGTGCTCCTTTGCAGGAGGAGATGCGCTCTTCCTTTTTGAATTTCCAGCTTTTCTGCCCTGCTTTTTCCCCATCTTTGTGGTTTTATCTGTCTCTGGTCTTTGATGATGGTGACGTACTGATGGGGTTTTGATATAGGTGTCCTTCCTGTTTGATAGTTTTCCTTCTGACAGTCAGGACCCTCAGCTATAGGTCTGTTGGAGATTGCTTGAGGTCCACTCCAGACCCTGTTTGCCTGGGTATCAGCAGCAGAGGTTGCAGAAGATAGAATATTGCTGAACAGCGAGTGCACCTGTCTGATTCTTGCTTTGGAAGCTTCCTCTCAGGGGTGTACTCCCCCCTGTGAGGTGTGGGGTGTCAGACTTCCCCTAGTGGGGGATGTCTCCCAGTTAGGCTACTCAGGGGTCAGTGACCCACTTGAGCAGGCAGACTGCCCCTTCTCAGATCTCAACCTCCGTGTTGGGAGATCCCCTGCTCTCTTCAAAGCTGTCAGACAGAGTCGTTCGCGTTTCACAGGCTTCTACTCCTTTAGCTGAGCCCTGTCCCCAGAGGCGCAGTCTACAGAGACAGGCAGGTTTCCTTGAGCTGCTGTGAGCTCCACCCAGTTCCAGCTTCCCAGCGGCTTTAGTTACCTACTTAAGCCTCAGTGATGGCGGGCGCCCCTCCCCCAGCCTCGCTGCTGCCTTGCAGTTAGATTGCCGCAGACTGCTGTGTTAGCAAGGAGAGAGGCTCCGTGGGTGTGGGACCCTCCCGGCCAGGTGTGGGATACAATCTCCGGTGTGCCGGTGTTACAGCACAGTATTGGGGTGGGAGTTACCCGATTTTCCAGGTGTTGTGTGTCTCAGTTCCCCTGGCTAGGAAAAGGGACTCCCTTCCCCCTCGCACTTCCCAGGTGAGGCGATGCCTCGCCCTGCTTCAGCTCTCGCGGGTCAGGCTGCAGCAGCTGACCAGCACCGATTGTCCGGCACTCCCGAGTGAGATGACCCCAGTACCTCAGTTGAAAATGCAGAAATCACCGGTCTTCTGTGTCGCTCGCGCTGGGAGATGGAGACTGAAGCTGTTCCTATTCGGCCATCTTCAGTTAAAGCTACTTTCTTTATAAATTGCCTACTCTCAGATAGTACCTTTAGAGCAGTATGAAAACAGACTAATACAGGCATGTACAGCAAATGTGCTTCAAAATCACCAAGTACAAATCCTTGGAACCTATTTGAGACTACTGCTCCATGCCATATTGATGATTTTGCATGGTTATAGGAGTCTACACAGTCAGGCCCAACACATGACCTAATCAGAGTCAAATATTCTTTCAGTCGTTGTCCAGTTAAAAATGTCCATCTTACCAAGATGCAAGGCAGCAGTTGGTACCCTGTGCTCTCACTGGCCCTGCCAGTGGCCCAGCCTCTTAGGCCTTAATCCCTAACCCTGATCCCTTTCCCCAGGATTTCTCTGTGGCTTGATGTTTCAGGAACCAGGCTCTTGTAAACAATTCTCACCACACGCTTTCTGTGAAAGAGTTGGCAGCAGGGACTGGCAGTGTTGGGGGGTAGGGGACACAGGTTCCTGCCCCCCTTTGCTGGGCAGATGATTTTCTGGTAACATCAGGCTGGAACTGATGGGACTTGTTTGGAAGTTGAGCTGTTGGGGCAGCTGTTTCTGTCCTCATGCACGTGACCAGGCAAAGCCAGCTCAACAAACAGCCTGGTGCATGAGCTCACTGCTGTGGCCAAAGATCTGGGCATGGAGGCAGCAGACCCCTTCCCTGTCCAGTTATAAACACATTTGTCCAACTTATATCCGAGATGGGGGTCCCTGAGGGTCTAATTCCTACAAGCCAAGTGTCTGGCTAGAAAACTTCCGTTGCTGGGACAGAGGAGGGGAAGAGAAGTTCTGAAAGTGAATATCAAAGAGTCTCTGGGTATGTCAGGGATGAGGGTTGCAGCCTCAAGTTCTGTAAGACCAAGGGGGGCTAGGACACTGGCCCTCGATGGCAGGGCCCCAGCGTGCTGGGCATACCGTGCTGTGTCTGGTGAAACCCAACTTCCCCAGGTCTTCTCACCCCTGTGGAACAGCCTTCCAGGCTGGGCACCTGTTCTGTCTCCTGTTCCTTCTGCTTTTTTCAAAAAAACAAATTCCATCTCAGGACTGCCACCCCTTCTCAGCCTCTGTCATGTGCCCCTCTTTCTGGTTCACCTCATTTCAAGGGCCTTGTTTGTGTCTGTCCCTGGCAGAAGCCTTGAGGACAGGTGAGTGAATCGCTTACCTGACTGGCCCCTGTCTGGCTCCAGGTTGTCTTTCAATGGCTCTGGTTATTGCCACAAGCATCACTTTGTCACTGTCATCCCTGGGGAAAATCATCCCATCCTGAATAAATCCAGACAAATTATCCATAGAATGCTTTTCTTTAAATATTTATTCCAGTTTGTCTAATTCACCTTGGGCTGCATGCTAGGTGAAGCTCTTCTCCAGGCCCTCCGGGAGAGCTGGCAGCTCTGTTTTCAACATTGGTCTTGGTTCTGAGGTCTCACCTCTGCTCTGCACCCCACTTGAGGCACAGCTCCATTTTGTCATTTAGAATTTTTGTTATTTAGTGGTATAAACCTGCATAACAACCCTCAGCAATCCTAGACAAAGCATTCTAAATTGAGCAGGTCATGACTAGGGAGACCTTAAAATCATCCCAATCAAAACCTGCTGAGTGAAAGGGGAGATACTGATCTCCCTGGGACAAGTGTCTAGCGGGACCATCCTGGGCAATCTAAAACTATCACCACCTTAGTTGGGACTGACGCTCTGAGAAGTGCTACCCTGGCCGATTTCTCTTTATTTTTTAAAGACTGACCTCGACTTTCCATTAAACCTCCATTTCTACTGATAGTTGAAAAAACTTAATTTTGCCATTTAAGAATAGCTTGATTCAAATTTAAAACATGACCCAATCTCTCTACAGACTCACGCTCGGACTCTCAGTGCCCATCTCTCCTCCTTCCCTTCTCCTGGTAACGTCTGGGTGCTGGTGGATGTTTCCTGAAGATTGTCCATTTCAGCGAGGATTCTTTGGTCTGAGGGCTATTTGGCAGTCACTGCTGTGCCTGTTGAATTTGGCTGATGGGCAGCCCAGCACTCTAGGTCATTAGGCACAGGGCCCTGCCCTCAATGTATCTGCTGCCCAAATGGCTCCACTGGCGTACCTCCATTTTGTTTTCAGCATGCTTGAAGCCCAGGGTCACCTGCCCTGCTACTTAGGCCCCACACTGCTACAGTTTCCTCCCAGGTCCACCTCTATTTAGAGTCAGGCTGGCTGGAGAGGATTCACCTCTCAGCCTTGCTTCAGGGCCTCCTTGGCTTCCTCTGGAGCACGTCCTGGAAGATATACTACAGACCCTGCCAGGGCACGGGAGAATATCTATACTTTTTGGGTCCCATGCATGGGCTCTGGGTGAAAGAGGTGGGTTGAAGAGGTGTTTTTTAAGCTGTTAAATCCATGATCTACTGCTCTTCTTTTTTTGACCCTTCAGTTACTTTGTTCACCGCTCCAATGGATTTATCTATTTTAACTTTTTTTTTTCTTTCAAAGACACAGGGTATTGCTCTTTTTTTTTTTTTTTTTTTTTTCAAAGACAAGCCATATCTCCAGGCTAGAGTGCAGTGGTGTGATCATATCTCACTGCAGCCTCGAACTCCTGGGCTCATGGGCTCAAGGGATCCTCCTGCCTCAGCCTCCTGAGTAGCTGGGACCACAGGCATAGTGCCATTGCATCTGGCTAATTTTTTTTTTTAAGTTTTTTGTAGAAATGAGACATCTCACTTTGTTGTCCAGACTGGTCTCAAACTTCTGACTTCAAAGGATCCTCCCCTACGTTAACTCTCTTCATCTTCACAGCAACCTTATAAGCACATTCTATTGACACCCTGAGGTTAGGGATGAAGAAACAGGTGCAGTGAATGGGTGATTTGCCTAAGGTCAAGCAACAAATCAGAAACAGGTAGGATTTGAGCCCAGGAATCCCCGTATCAGAGTCTGTACTCAGAAACACTAGGCAGAGAGAAAATTCTTGAACTTTGAGCATAGGCTGTTAAAATGTGATTATTCAACAAGAAATTTCTCTTCTAAATAAATTATTTAGATGTTAAAAATTCTTCTGACATGAACAAATACTCTTGACACTCAATAGTTCAGAGAATCTAGGTCAGACCTTTTACTCTGCTAACCTAGTTCTTCACTAAAAAGCAACATCTACTACCATTATTACCAATAATTAAAATAATAATGGCAATCACTTCATGAACCTGCTGCTTATAAACTTCACTGATATGACAATATATTAAATATAATTTCTTCAGAATTAGGAGCCTGACCTCTAGTGTCTTATGATTTTAATTAGTTGGATGTTAGTAAATATTGGGATAGTTTTTAGTGCTTTAAGTATTTTTTTAGTAAAAAGTCTTCTCCTTGAAAGTATTCATTTTTCATTCTTGAAAGTGATATTTTTCATTCTTTTTTCTTTTCTTCCTTTAAGAAAGCAAATATTTATTTCAGATACAGAGAAATTAGTCACTCTGTTTTCAATGTTCCTTTATTTTTACATCTCTAATTTAATCTTGTACTAATTCCAAAAAACAATTGTGCAATTTTGGGTTTTTCTTAAATACGTCTCATTCATTCCCTAAAGCTTTGGAAATGCTCCACGGTGCTCCTTTCCCCAAGCCTTTTTGCATTTAAAAAAAATTCCCTTTCTGTTTTAGAGCCAAGCTTTGCCCTTCTCCCAAACTTCTATATTTTGAAAATACTCTTGTCTTATTTTCTAATGATTGGGTGAATTTCATTTCTACACTTTTTTATTTTTTTTCCCTGGATTGTTTTGGTGATTCAATTTCTGGGCTCCAAATGTATAGTTGCCAGATTTTTACTGCTATTGGCCATAAAATCCTGCCCAGTCACTGGGCTGTTAAAAAGCAGATGCAAAATTGCTCCGACTGCCGGCTGCCAGCTGTGCAGCCCCACAGCCAGAGCCTGAGACGCCATATTCCTCCCACTTTCCTTAGATTCAGGAGCCCGTTCAATAGGCATTGCCTATGTCATGACCTACATAGCTGCCTGTCAGTAACCGCCTGAGGTCTCCTATTTGTGTAAATAAGTTAGTTTCATTTTCATTTTGTTTGAACTTCCACATTGCCCTACATAGAGAATGTTTTCTTTATCTTTTCCCATTGAGTTGTAAATAATTGTTACCCTAATCTTGCAGATACAATAATGCTGCATTGGTTCTGGTGTGTCAGGTTCAGTTCACAGGAACTACTCTCCTCTTCTCCTCTTCAAAGCAAGCAGCATCAGCATACTGATCCTCGGCTGGAATTCAGAGACCCGGAGACCTGGGCAGGAGACAGAAGCAGCATTGTGTGAAAGGAAGAAAGAGAAACAAGAGGCAGCATCCTGGGTGTGAAACCAAAATAATATCATCTGTCTTGTCCAATTGAACTGACAATGCAAGGGGGCCAACCAGAGAAAGAATCTATGTGGTAAGCAATGGAGTAGAAACCAGATCAGATGAACGGCCATCACGCACCTTTATTTTCTCATTGGATTCTCATGGTCTCACCTCCATGAAGAGACAGAACTAGAATTTGACCCATGCAGTGTGACCAGAGGGCCTGGACGCCAAGTCTCTGCTTGACTGCCCTGGTTTACGGTCTTAGAGAGGTTATTTTCTGCCCAAGAGCATCCATTAGTACATGGGAATCCAGACTTGGAACATGCTCTGTCTGGCTCCAGAGTCCTCTAAGTTTTCAAATATTCTACTGAGATTGAGGCAAAGGCTCAGAAAACATCCCCCGAGCTGGAAAGGGCTGCTGTAATTGGTTTACATAGGGCATCTGTATAGTGGGCGGCTGATCCAGCTTGTACACAGTCTCAGTGAAGGTGATTTTTTTTAAGGGTTGTGTTTTTGCTTATATCACGGCCCTTTAGAATACTCATTTGATTGCCTTGTAGTGGTTGTTATTTTTCTTTTATTTTGAGTGGATATGTTATTTTCCTTTCTGGCTGCTTTTTTTCCCGCCATTTTGGGGTTTGACCCAGTTTACTACAAAATATAGATGTTCTTAGTAATTTTTGTTATGTATTTAAGCCTCTTCTAGTGTGTTCATGTGTTTAATGTTAAAGCTTCTGTCTTACCCCAAAGTTTATATGGTTATATGATTATATCTCTCCCTTTACCCTTTCTTTGGAATTGAGTTTTAAAAAATTAATAGACTTCATTTCTTTTTAGCAATTTTAGGCTTACAGAAAAACTGGGCAGAAAATACAGAGCTCCTATATTCACCTCCCCTACTCCCACACACCACTTGTGGAAAAGACTATCTTTTTTCCACTAAATTGAGTTTTCTCTTTCATCAAATATCAATTGACCTTATTTGTGTGGGTCTGTTTCTAGGCTCCGTATTCTGCTCCATTTGTCTGTCTATTCTTTCACCAATACCATGCTGTCTTGATTATTGTAGCTTTATAGTACTTCCTGGAGTTGGATACTGTAAGGCCTCTGATAGTATTCTTATTTTTCTTACTTAATGAAACCCAATACTGGGTTGGCGATTCTGGGTCTTTTGCCTTTCCATACAAACTTTAGAACTGGTTTGTCAAAATTAAAAAAAAAAAATTTAAACCCTTACTGGTATTTGGATTGGAATTTCATTTAATCTATAGATCCAGTTGGGAAGAAGGGATATTTGACAATATTCAAATCTTATCCATGTCCATGGTATATCTCTCCATTTATTCACATATTCTTTGGTTGCTTTCATCAGAGGTTTATAAATCTTATACATATTTTGTTAGATTTATACCCATTTTTGGTGTGAATGTAAATGGCATTATTTCTTAATTTCAAATTTCAGTTGTTCATTGTTGATATATAAGAAAGCAATTAACTTTTAAGTATTAATCTTGTATCTGCCAACATTGCCATAATAGCTTACTAATTCCAGAAGGGGATTTTTGTTGTTGCTGATTCTTTGGGATTTTCTACATAGACAATCTATATACAAAGACAGCTTTATTTCTTTCTTCCCAATCTGTATGCTTTTAATTTCTTTTTCTTGCTTATTGCACTAGTTAGGACTTCCAGTATGATCTAAAACAAGACTAGTGAGAGCAGATATCTTTGCCTTCCTAAATTGAAAGGAAAGCATCTAGTTTCTCATCATTAAGTATGATGTTAGCTGTAGATTTTCGGTACATGTTCTTTATCAGTTTGAGAAAGTTTTCCTCTATTCCTAGTTTGCTTGGAGTTTTTACCATAAGTGGATGTTGGATTTCGTTAAATGCTTTTTCTGCATCTATTGATATGATCATATAATTTTTCTTCTTTAGTCTGTTGTTGTGATTGAATACATTATGATTTTCAAACATTGAACTAGTCCTGCATATCTGGAGTAAATTCCCATTTGGGTCATGGTGTATTGTTTGTTTTATACATTGTTGGGTTCAATTTACTAATATTTTGTTGACGATTTTTGCATCCATTTTCCTGAGAGATACTAGTCTATTGTTTTCCTTTCCTGTAATGCCTTTATCTGGTTTTGGCATTAAGGTTAGGTTGGTTTCATCAAATGAATTATAAAGTATTTTTCTCTGTTTCTCCTTTCTCCTTGTTTCTTTTTACTTCTAGCTTTTTTTCCCCATGCATCCAAAAATGGTCAATAATTCTAAACTCAAGTCTATTAACCATGGCTTGCCTCACCCCATATGTTGCATCATATTTTATGCAAGGAAACAGAGACAACTATTGCTTTTAATCATTTTGTGTCCGGATGCTTTAACACTGTGGCTTCTTTTTGTAAAACTCCCATCTAAGCCAGAAATGTCTTATTATCAGCAATAGCATAAAGAAAAATTTTCTGAAAGTCATCTTTGTCTTGGATATCATCTCGAGACCAATTGTCAATAATTCTGTTTTTTTGGCATCCTTGTAAATCAAGCCAAGTAGCTTTCAGAAAGTTTCCCTTATAGGAATAATGCTACACTGAAGGGATGTATACTCAGAGAAGAAGCAGCCTTTTGTAAGGAAAGTTTCTCTGAATAAAACTGTCTTTAAAAGACTTTGCAACAACAAAAAAGAGCTAGCTTCTGCAGGAGGAAGACAAAAACAACTCTGACTCTAAATCCAAGGCCAGTGACACCATGCTGCACATAATGCAGTTTCTTTTTTGCAACAGTAAGAACATGAGCACAAAGGGAACATTTATGAGAGCCAACATGATCAATTTGAGGAAAATAGCAGTTAGAAACTGCAATCCAATTTTTTTTTTTCTGTCTAGAAAATCAGTGAACCACAAACATCTAATAAATCGGTCAATTATATACAGATGCCAGGCTGTACAAAAGATGTATATTAGTTTTAGCAAATCATGACCGTCTCATAGAGATTTTATGACAGAAAGTTCTGCTGATTAAAATGTCAGTATAAAACATTACCTTTCATTCAAATAGCTAGTCCAGACTCACCCTCTGTAATGATGGAATGTAATAATTAGAGAGTAGGCAAAGCCCACATGTTAGCAAACAACAACAAAAATAATCAGACTGCTCAAAGAAAATGAAAGAGCTGGTGAAGCACAACTGAGGTGGTCTCGGGCTTAGCTACCCAGTGAAAGCATCCAGAGTAACACCCAGGTACTCAGATGGCAGGCACTGCGCATGTTTCCATGACAACGCCAAAGACCTGGCTGGGGACTTATCACTGGGGTTGCAGAGTTGGGATTTCTCTGAAAGAAGAATAATTGTGTTTTAATTAAAGAAATATTTTTTAAAGTATCACTTAATTTTAATTAATTAATTAATATTTTAATAGTATTAATTTTTAATGTTAATATCATTAATTAATAGTTTTAAAATTGGTATTCCTGCTTGAGCCCAGGAGTTCAAGGCTACAATGAGCTATGATTGTGCCAGTGCACTCCAGCTTGGGCAACAGAGCAAGACCCTGTTTCTAAAATAAATAAATTTAAAAATAAATATAAAAAATTTTTATCCCTAATTTTAAAAGTTAGCGATCATTTAAAAAGCCTTGGAGTTTTTCCTTGGCCTCACTGCCTGGGGTACCATGGTACAGCACGGCAAGGTCCCCTTTATATTCTACAGTAAGATGTTCTAGCATAGATGTGGGCAGAGGCTTCCTGACTTCCCAGCAGGGCCTGCTTCATTTGTACTCCCAGCCACATGGCCCCAAGAGTAACTCTGGGTCTGAGTGAAAAAACCCTTTGTAGAGAGGTGCTCCTAGCATTAATGGACCAGATGAAAGTCTTCACGTAGAATTTTCCCCACTCCCCCTTTTTGGATCTTGCACCTTTATTTGTATCATCTTCCCCCATTGTCCTCAGTCCTGACTATTCAGGCAACAAAAAGGATATCTCTCTTTGGCTTCTTTCCTCATTATGTGGGAAAATTCAGTGGAAAATCCACAGGCGTCCTAATATATTCAATAATGAGAGATGCTGTGCTCAGCACTTGTCTCCAGATCTTGAGTGACACTCTGTCCCAGAATGCTGTGGTTAGTTGCTGTTAGGAACTAAATGTCCGTGTTCCACCCAAAATTCATGTTCTGAAGTCCTAACCTCCAGTGTTGCTGTATTTGGAAAGGGGCCCTGAAGAATTAATTAAGATTCAATAAGGTCATAAGAGTTGGCCCTGATCTGATAGGATTAGTGTCCCTAGGAGAAGAGACACCCAGAGCTCTCTCCCCATTCCCCCATCATGAGCATGCACTGATGAAAGGCCATGTGGGAACCCAGTGAACAGGCAACCAGGTGACCGTCTGCAAGCCAGAGAGTCCTCACCAGATGCCAAGTCATCAGAACCTTGATCTTGGACTTCCAGCCTCCAGAACTTTGAGAAAATAAGTTTTTGTGGTTTAAGGCCCCCAGTCTATGTTGTCTATGTTATTTTGTTAGGGCAGCCAAAGCTGGCGAATATAATGGCATCAGAGAGGGAGACAGCCATCACATAAGACTCCCTCCATCAGACACGAATGGTATCAGCCAGGCAGTCCCAGAAGCCTGCAAGAGAAAAGCACCATTCACTGACCCTTGTGTTTGGAGTGATGGTATGTTCTCCCATACATACAAATGTGTCTAGAAATCCCAAGGTAAGACAGCATGTCTAGTGAGTTCTGGAGAATGACTGCCCTGTGTCCACTTGGCTTATGTGATGGAGGCTACTGGAGCCTGAGGATACAATTGTCAGACACATTGAATAACATCTGACAGATGGAGCACAGATGTGCAGTGACTTCCACCAAGGTCAGGCAACCTGTGGATAATCAGAAAAGAAACCATTAGGGATGCAAAATCAAACTCTGCTTTTCTTCTTGATGCTTGGGCACCACGTTGGGCAACTAAGTAGAGAATTTATTTTGACTTCTTTAGTCCCATCAAGTCCCGTGGTTCTCTCTGACACCCCTCGCCACCTCATTTCTTCATCTACAGCCTGTGCTGGGATGCTAGGCTGTTCCTCCCATTAGGAGCATCTCAGTGGGAGTAGATTCAAGTAGAAGGAGAGAGGAATCTGCATGCATTGGGATGGTGGTGATTTGTTCATTTCTTAGAGTAATCAGTAACATCTTGATTGATGCATTCTTAGTTTAATGCTCTGGTTGTTAATGCTTACTGAGAATATTCTTTTCTTCCATTTTTGTCTCTTTCTTTTTTTCCATCCTCCAAGTCAAAATTCTTAGAGTTCTTTGACCCTGAATATATTTTCAACTTATGAACTGTAATACATCGAAATCTAAATTCCATGTGTTGTTAAAGTATATCACAGGTGACACTGTTGTAGCTATTCATTTTAAAATAAATGTCTCTAAGGAGCTTAGGGTTCATCCTTGTGTTAGTCAGGGTTCTCTAGAGGGATAGAACTAATAGGATAGATGTATGAAAGGGTGTTTGTTAAGGGGGATTGACTCACATGATCACAAGGTAAAGTCTCATAATAGGCCGTCTGCAAGCTGAGGAGCAAGGAAGCCAGTGGTGGATTAGTCTGAGTTCCAAAACCTCAAAAGTAGGGAAACTGACAGTACAGGCTTCAGTCTGTGGCCAAAGGCTGGAGAACCCCTGGCAAACCACTGGTGTAAGTCCAGGAGTCCAAAAGCTGAAGAACTTGGAGTCTGATGATGTTCGAGGGCAGGAAGCAATCAGTACGGGAGAAAGATGGAGTCTGGAAGACTCAGCAAGTCAAGACCTTCCACATTCTTCTACCTGCTTTATTCTAGCCATGCTGGCAGCTGATTAGAAGGTGCCCATCCAGATTGAGGGTGGGTCTGCCTCTCCCAGTCCATTGACTCGAATGTTAATCTCCTTTGGCAACACCCTCACAGACACACCCAGGAACAATACTTTGCATCCTTCAACCCAATCAAGTTGACACTCAATAGTAACCATCACAGTCCTTCATGACTCTTCAAATGCTGTTTTCTTTGAAGGAAACACTGTGTATGGACCTCCTTAATTTTTCACTCTAGCAGTTCTGTTGAAAGCACATCCACCTGATAGTAATGTGCTGGTAAATGTTTAACAATTGGTGCTCTTGAGGTGTTTGCCAATTTCCATGGTGCATAATAAATATCCCCACTATTTATTAACCTATTTTGAGCCACCAATATGGTGTCACTGAATGTGAAATTGGGAGGAGAGTCATACAATTGGCTCTCCAGCCCCTGCACGCTATGGATAGGGGGTCTAATTAACTCTGCACCTGACCTTTGACAAGAGCCCAGCTCCTAGGAGTTTCTTGTCACTTAAAATCAACCTTTATTAGAAGGTTCACTTAAGCCCAGGAGTTCCAGGCTGCAGTGATCTATGATTGCACCACTGCACTCCAGCCTGAGCAACAGGCTGAGCAACTAAAAAACAAACAAACAAACAAAAACAATAGCCTTTGTTACCTGACCTCACATACGAGATGCATGCAGTGGCTCCCCAAACATGATGGAGAAAATATAACAAGGATTTTAAAACACAGGAAACTGGGAGAGTTTTCCCACACCCTTCTTCCCCCAGGCCTCATCCTGACCTCTTTAGCTCAGAAACAATATTTCACCATAGAGAACCATTTCCACCATGCCTATATGATCCGGTTCATTTATTAAACACTGATAAGTACAATTTTCTGCTTCAGTGGAAAGTGGAATGACATTGGTGAAATAGTGATGTATATTCAATTTGATTATAAAAATAAAAAAAGAGTAAAAGACTTTCTGTTGCATGTTCATGTCAAAAGTGAGAAACCGGTTGATGTATCTGGTATATCAAACATCTAATGGTTAGTGCTTAGGGCTGCCACGCTGGTTTTGTCTCTAAAGCTGTCCTGCGCTGGGGTTTCTGGGATTGTTCCTGGCTGTCCAGCCCCATGCCTAGCTCTCCAGCATTCCCAAAATTCTGTGGGCTGCCCACTATTCTTTGAACAACTCTCTTTTCTGCTAACTTGAACCAAGTTGGCTTTTGTTGCAACTCAGACCTCAGGCTCTAGGGCAAGACAGCTTTGGTTCAAATTCCAGATGCCTCAGCTACTAGCTTTGTGTCTTTAGGCAAATTTCTCTCCACAAATTCATCATCCATAAAAGGGGGATAATACTTCCCATTAAGTTATCATGACGCTTAAATGAATTAATACATGCACATCTTATAGAACAGTGCTGGGCTCATAGTAAGCCCTCAATAGCTGTTAGCTATTATCATCATGTTGGGTACATTACAGCAAAAATTGGTTGACGTCAACCAATTCCAAATACGAAGGGAAAACGAATAGCCATGAAGTCACTGCTTTTGTGTCACATATTTTACATGTTCTCAAACATAAGAAACCTCTTCATAGTATAATAGCTTCAAACTTGGTATAGAACAGAGAATATGTATTTACTTTTTCCATGGTAATCAGCAGTTTAGAAGTTGATCACTCTTTAAATCCAGCATCTGTTAATGTTTAAAGCAATTCATAGTTTTCCTTGGAGCACATGATTTTGGATAAAGACAACAACAAACAAAAGCGCCAAAACGGGCTCACTGGCCTGTTTGCATAAAATGAAATAATTTCAACAAATTCTTTGTATGTGCTATGTATGTACTTATTCCATTCCATGTTAACAAAAGCTTTTATTGTCCTCCTCAAAAATTCCTCTGATATTTGCCTCTCAAATTCTGGAATGGCAATGCTAATTTTAATGTCACATTCTTATTTCCTTCTTGGCAAAATGTATTGCTTTGCTTTAGTGTTCCGAATATTTTTTGAATGTTTCCAACATTTCTAACACATGGGCAATTTGAAAAACTCTAGCCTTTTACTTTTCTTTTTCTGTTTCTTTTGATTTAATAAAATTAGGAAGGAAATCCTTGCATTTTCTTTTTTCTTTTCTTTTCTTTTCTTTCTTTCTTTTTGAGACAGAGTCTTGCTCTCTCACTTGGGCTGGAGTGTAGTGCCATGATCACAGCTCACTGCCGCCTCAACCTCCCAAGTTCAAGCGATCCTCTAACTTCAGCCTCCCAAGTAGCTTGGACCACAGGTACATGCCACCACGCCTGGCTACTTTTTTATTTTCTTTATAGAGATGGGGTCTCCCTATGTTGCCTGGGCTCGTCTTGAACTCCTAGGCTCAAGCAATCCTTCCACCTTGACTTCCCAAAGTGCTGGGATTACAGGCATGAGCCACCACACCTGGCTACCCCTTGCATTTTCCTAAAGCCTATTTTACAATTATCTTTTTGGTTGGTTCAAAAGTAACTGTGGTTTTCCCCATTACTTTTAATAGTGAGCTAGTGGCTTTTATACAGATGATTTATCTATTCATTCAACAAATAGACAGAGCCCTTATTTGGAGCAGGGCTGGGCTAATGCCAGGATGTTTTGATGAACAAAGGATGACCCCATCCTCAAAGAGTTTACAGTATGGTAGGAAGAGAGAGAGAAATAGGCTGTTTCCATAACCCGCCATTAGAGGTAAGTTCTAGGTAAGTTCATGATGCTCAGAGAACACAGCAGAAGGACACCTAATCCAAACTCAGGGGATCAGGAAAGGATTCTCAGAGGAAATGACATTTCGCAGAGACTTGTACAGTAACTAAGATTTAGCCAATATAGAATGATATTTTTCTTTAACCTTCTTGTGGAAGGGTGTGTAATTAAACTACATCATGTTCTGAATATGTTTTATAAATTTTTTTTAAAAAAGAATAAATTTTAATGTCTTATAAACATTCCATTTCTTTTGAAAAGCAGGATGTAAATATAGTGGATTCCATAATTGAGAACTTTACACATATTTGCAGCATTAATTGTACTCCTGGTTCCAAAATTCTGAAATATTTTGTATACATGTCTTGGTCAGTTGGGGCTACTATGAAAAACATCATAGAATGAGAGGCATCAACAACAAACACTTATTTCTCACTGTCCTGGAGCCTGGAAGTCTGAAATCAAGATGTCAGCATGGTCAGGTTCTTGGTAAGGGTCTTCCTGACTTGTAGATACCTGCCTTTTAGTTGTATCCTCACATGGCAAAGACAGAGAGAAGGCTCCAGTCTTTTCATCTTTTTATAAAGGCACTAATCCACCATGGGGCCTGTACTCTAATGACCTCGTCTAAACCTATTTACCTTTCACAGGCCACACCTCCAATACCATCTCATGGGAGATTAGGGAATCAACATATGGATTTTGGAAGGACACGGTCCGTAGCAATGCTCTATTGCATTTATTTCTCTTCTCTTCTCTTCTCTTCTCTTCTCTTCTCTTCTCTTCTCT